>NW_007039977.1:119645-125696 GCF_000164805.1 Carlito syrichta | reverse complement strand
CACCTCAGCCTCCCAAAGGCGCGGGATTACAGGCTGAGCCACCGAGCCTGGCTGAAAAGTCAATCTTAAAGACCAATACCAACGTGACCTTTGAAAAAGATCAGGAAACGGAAAGTGATATTTTGTGTTATCATCACACTGATACTCCCCAATACATACAAACAGTTATTCAACATCTACCTAATAAGCAACTTTAATGTAAGTTGACATTTGAACAACATCGATTTGAGGGGCACAGGATACATGGATTTGTTTTCAACCAAATACTGATGGAAAATACAGCATTCATAGATGCCAAACCCAAATGAATGCAGGTTCCATGGGGCAAACTCCAGGACTTGAGAATGTGTGGATTTTGGTATACATGGAGGTCCAGGAACCAAGCCCTCAGTTATATCAAGGGATGACTATGCCAGCCACTATTCTAGGCATTGAGGATACAATAATGAGGAAAATAGACAGAAAACCACGGCTTTGTGAGGCTTACTCTATTTCATATTCATGGATGTGGGCACACGCACACATACACACAAATAGATGTCTTGGCCCACCACTTCTGGAAAGATGATCTAGGGCAAATGCCAACATATGGACAAAGGATTTTCTTTCTTTTCTTTTTTTTTTTTGAGTTGGAGTCTCACTCTGTCACCCAGACTGGAGTGCGGTGGTCAGGAGCGGTGGCTGGGAGCCCAGCCTCGACCTGCTGGGCTCTGGCGATCCTTCCGCCTCAACCATCCAAGTAGCCGGAATTATAGGCATGCGCTACCACGCCCAGCTGATTTTTTGATTTATTGTAGAGATGAGGTCTCCCTGCCCAGGTGGGTCTCGAACCCGCAGGCTCAGGCAATCCACTCACCTCAGCCTCCCAAAGGCGCGGGATTACAGGCTGAGCCACTGAGCCCAGCTTGGACAAAGGATTTTCAATAAAAAGAGACAAATGCTTAAAAAGTTCTTTTTCATTAAAGATGAATGCATTAAAAATGCATCCAAGAACATAACTTAAGAGAAAAAGACTCTGTTGTCACACAGAAATCTAGGAATACACGTAAGTGTCCAGAGAGCCAATGTTATAGATCCCAGGCAGGTCTGTTGGAGGTTATTTTTTTTCCTGAGAAGTGACAGAATTGATTATCTTTGGCAAGAACAAGATGAACAACAGTCCAAAGCAGACTGAGATCGAAACAAGCCTTCTGGCTGGGACCAACTACCGAAAACTCAGAGCTCAGCACATTTCTGTCCTTCTCACACATATCGGCACTTGAAGATACAGAAGACTAACAAGGCAGGCATTTACTCAGTGTGCTGGTCTTTGTTTTAGGCTTTTGTTATTGTTGCTGTTGGCCTGACATGTCACTTATTTATATAACATTTTCATTGTTTTTATAAAAACTGTAAAAATAAGAAATGCTTATGGACAAAAGTTCAAACAACATTGACAGGCATCAAGGAACGTCTACCTGCCAGGGATACCGCTGTCGACACTGCGGTATTTATCTGAAATTCTGCTGTTCTAGAAATTTGCCTATGCCCTATGAATAGGTATTACAGCAAAAAACTTGTTTTTACATAATAGGATACTCTTACAGATACTGGGCTGCAACCTGCCTTTTTTTACTCAAGAATCTAGCACAGCACTCTTTCCGCCCCTGTAAACTGACTTTATCCTTTCTAATGGCTGAGAAACTCATACTAAGGATATAACATCATTTTTCAAACTGGTCCTAATTAACAGAGTTCTTAAAACTTTATTTTGAATTAATTATAGACTCATAAGTAATTGCAAAAACAGCCGAGAGAAGTTCTGGGTACCCACCACTCAGTTTCTCCCAGCGGTGGCATCTTACATAACCATAAGGCCAGGAAACCAACACTGGTATAATACAGTTAGCCAGACTATTTTACCAGGTTTTATGTACACTCTTTTTTGAGGAGGAGAGGGGTAGGAAGCATTTGTCTTTGTGTCTAATTCTACCACATTTCACCACCAAATTTAACTGATGAATTTTTTTAAAGGTGCTCTCCACATTAGGGTTATTTACTCACTTTAAAAGTACAGGAAGAGAGAAAAGAAGTCAGGCTATGGCTGTATTCCTGTTTTCTAAACTGAGATTAGCTCATCCGCAAGACAGGGTGCTCACAAATTTGTACTTCTGCTTTTACTAAATAGCCTTCCAGTGTTTACAAATACTGTTTCATGAAAGAATAAAATGATATGTAGCCTTTCAGTGTTTACAAATACTGTTTCATGAAAGAATAAAATGATATGTATATCATGTTTTTCTCATTTTCCCCACTTATTTTTCTAAAAGAAGCAAAAATGTAAAAGCCAATACCCTTTTCCCCAATCCAGAGTTAACATGCTCAAGTTTCAAAGAAATACAATATTTCAATGTGAATACAAAGAAATTCTATACCCCAGGTATTAAAAAGGAGAAATTTTAATTTCTCCTATTATTTCCCTGGGGATTTTTTCCCCTAATTTCAAAGAACAGGGCTGTATGCTCAGGGATTTAACAGTGACAAGGTTATTCTTGGATTTGTGTTATATTTTAAAATGTTTAAAGTGCAACTTATACTATGACCACTGGAGTAGCAGATCAATGAGTAAATCTGTTAGAGCCTTCAAGTCCCATCTCAAGCATAGTAATTAACACAAGAGGCCTAGAAAGGAAGAGTATGGTCAAGGAGTTGAGAGAACAAAATGTTTGTTGGTTTCAGGGGTCCCACTAAAATGGCAACACAGTTTTGATTCTTCCTACCTGTGTAGCCTTAAGCAAGACTCAGGAGCCTCAACTGTCAAACGGGGACATTAACAGGACCTCACCTAGAGAAGCTACGAAGGTGAATTAAGACAGGCCAAGTAAAGCAGCCAACACAGAGGTTGGCATAGTGAGCCTGAAAAAGAAGCAGGCGTGTGAGAGGTTCAATAGCTTAGCTGTGTCTTGACTCATCTACTGTCTCCCTTCTTCATGCCCAACAAGCTCATTCTGCCTTCTCCACACCTCCTGAAATGACTGATGGTCACAAAACTTTCTCAACAACAGGGAAATATTTGTTATAATGTTAATGAGGGAAAAGTACAACAAAATTACACAGGGGAAATTTCTCATCTGCAAAACAAAATTATAAAGACAGAGAGAGAGACAGAGAGAGAAAAGAAGAAGAGGACAAAGAAAAAGAGGAGGACAAGGGGAGAAAGAGGAGGTGAGGAGGAGGGAGCAGAGATGAGGGGGGAAAGGCAGAGAAATCATAATAAAAATGTGTTAACACTGACCCATTACGGATGTCTGGATTTGGGGTGGTTATTTCTTTCCTTTTAACCCCTCTATTTTTTTCAATTCTCCCCCAAGAATTTGTATTTTTATTAATAGTTGTTTCTGATTATGAAATTCTCTCTTATCCATTCTGCCTCTTGCTTTTGCACGACTACCAGTTGATTCTCCTCTCACTGATCCATTTGGTGTGCTTCTGCCAATTTGATCTTCAAGCACCACTTTTTTCAAATCACTCCTCTGAGCAAAAACCCTTTAGAACTCCATGCTTTCCTGACATGATGTGCAACAGCCTGCAGCCTGGCCCAGTGTAAGCTGGTCCACTCCTACCCAGCCTGATTTCTCACTCTTCTCCAGTAATGCCTGTCCCCTTACCATGCAAGTTACTTGCCTGAGAAATCAGGTGTCAAATAAAGGTCCCTTCCTCCTGCTTGTCTCCTGGGCCTTTAGGTCAGCCCAGGCCCCATCCGCTTCAGTGAGGCCTGTCAGGTCCAACCATGACAAAGGTAGCCATCCCCATTAGCCTGGTGCCTACCACATGCCAAGGCCTGGCTACACATTAATGTGCATTCTCACAGTCACCATCATAACAGCCCTTAAAGGACGGTTCTGTTATTAGCTCCATTTTGCAGTTGGCAAAACTAAGGCAGGGGAAGGTTAAGAAACCCAAGGAAACAGCCACAGTTAGAACCCAGGTCTGCCAATTGACCACCCCAGCACTTTCTGCGGATGCACTTCTAACTTCCCTGCAACACCTATAACCTGCATACCACAGCAGCCAGAGACCATGAGGTTCCATCACACCCATACCCTGATATCAGGGCTCAGTCCTTTTACCCTCTACACCTCCCGTTCCAACCCCAACAAACAAGCAGCTGTTTGGTGACAATAATGAGAAGGTTATCAAGGGATTTGTTTTCACTGCCTAAAAGCAGGTTTTACAAAATGGTTGTTTTTTTCTGTGCAGAATGTGCTTGAAATTGGGTTCATAAATCCGTTTTGGTTTTTTTTAACCTACTATAATCTTAACTGTATGAAGGTAAAAAACAAATCCTGTCTTTAAACAATCACTTCCAGTTATTAACTGAATGTTTGTGTTGCCCCAAAATTCATACCAAATCCTAAGCCCCAAAGAAATGGTATAAGAGGTGTGGCCTTTGGGAAGTGACTAGGTTCTGAGGATGAAGTTCTCAAATGGGAAGAGTGTCCTTGGAAGAGGCCAGAGAATAAGACTTCTCTCCTTCCACCACAGGAGGCTACAAGGAAAAGAGGGCTCTCACCCCAGCCCGACCATGCTAGCACACTGACCTCACATTTCTAGCTTCTAGAACTGTGAGAAATAAATTCCTGTGATTTATAAACCACCCAGCCTATGACACTTTGTTGGAGCAGCCCGAACAGAATAAGATACAGCTCTGAATTTTTTAACTTTGGATTTCAATTTCAATTTTAAATTGCACATCAGATATTCTTTCAATTTTAAATTGTACACCAGATATTCACAGCTGAGGGCATCTCTCCTTGCCCTCTCTCACCTGCCTGCCCTGAATATTACCTACTGCTGCAGTCAAACTTCACTGTCTCCTATTTTAGAGACTCAGCCTCTTAAAGATACAGATGGCTCTACTACTGAGTGGAGTCACAGCAGCCACCGTGAAACAGTTTTTAAGGTGTCAAATCGCCACGTGTATCTTCAACACCACCTTCCATACTGACATCAATTCTTTTGCATTTTGAAAATGATTATGTCTTTTTAACAAGACACTGCATGTCCCTTATTTAAGTGCCCCAGGAATAAGAGTTTATTATTATTCAGGTGACCTAATTTTTTAATCACTTATTCTAATGCAATAATGATTTCCTAGAGCTGACTCCCCAGAAAGCTCTATTCCCAGCTTCTGCCATCCTTTGAGATTACTGGAGCTTAAAATAAAGACTGCCTTATGACATGTACCTTTTATTTTTAATCTGATTTTGTCTTTCACTACAATAAGGAGAAGAAATAAGCACTCTGATTTTCACGACGTCAATCCTGCTTGTGTTTCCATCATCCAGCGGAATAGTGAGGGAAGCTTTTTTTCCACAGTCAGGTTCGTGATACCTTTTCCAAGAAGTCAAGAACAACTTGTTGCTGAAATTATGCTGAGGATCACAGAGAATGGGCAGAAAATTTTCAATCAATCTTCCCTTTATACTGGCTTGATTTAAAATCAATTTACTTAACGGTAAGAAAATTCACATGAAGGGCAGGATGTCCCTGTTTTTCTCCTCATTCTTTAGAATTTGCAAAAGTAAACATGTAAGCAGTGCATACATACTAGAAAGTTAGAAAACACAGATGGGCAAAGAAAAATAAGTTAAGATGGTGCCAAATCTCACCCTCCAGTGATATCTTGTTGTATCTCCTTTCCAACTCTATCATGCAGATATAAAAAGGAAGTATTCCTACTGCTCCCATTTCACAGATGAAGAAAGAAGTTTCTTGGCTTCTATTCTATCACAACTGCTGCAACAGACGTGGATCCAGGTACCCCAGCTTCAGAGCCCATACCCTAACACTAGGACACAATGCCACTTACAATACACACAGGAATGTGTGGGACTGCCTCTTTGCACTCAGCAATACACTGTGATCACCCTTATGTCAGTGTGAACATAACTTCATGGCTCTCAACTGTTGTTTTTTTTTTTGTTTGTTTGTTTTTTTGAGTTGGAGTCTCACTCTGTCGCCCAGACTGGAATGCAGTGGCCACTCCTGGCCACCGCAGCCTCGACCTGC
>NW_007039977.1:56119-119516 GCF_000164805.1 Carlito syrichta | reverse complement strand
GATGAGGTCTCGCTGCCCAGGTGGATCTCGAACCCGCGGGTTCAGGCAATCCACTCACCTCAGCCACCCAAAGGCGCAGGATTACAGGCTGAGCCACGGAGCCCGGCTCTCTCCACTGTTTTAAATGGTCCCATTAAGAGCCCACTGTGCATACACCATCATTTACCCAATATCCCTCTGATGCCTGCCTCCCATTTTGCACTACCATGAGTAAACCTGTGTGTGCGTGAATGAGTGTTTATGTGTTTATGCACTTGCCTAACCTACAGGATAAACTTTTAAAAGTGGAACTGCTTAAAGTCATGTTCTTTTTCTTTCTGTAGGGCTTTCAGTATGCATTGGCAGCATTCAGGAAAAGGCAATGTCTTGAAATCTTGCTTTGCTCTATGTATTATTGTTTTGTGGTAAGTCTTCTTTTCCTTTTCAACCACCGACAGGAAGACAAAGGAAAGCTTCACTTATGACAGTTATGATCATTTGAAATGCCATTCATTCTATTAAAATTGCTGCTGAATATCAGGAAAAAATATATTAATAATAATTCTGGTAGGGTGTGGTGGCTCACACCTATAATCCCAGCACTTTGAGAGGCCAAGGTGAGAGGACTGCTTGAGTCCAGGAGCTCAAGACCAGCCTGGGCAACATAGCAAGACATCGTCTCTACATAAAATTTAAAAAATTAGTTGGGTGTGGTGGTGCATGCCTATAAACCCAGCTATTCGGGAGACTGAGGTGGAAAGATAGCCTGAGTCCAGAAGGTTGAGGTTGTGTTGAGCTGTGATTGTGCCACTGCACTCCAGCCTAGGCAGCAGACTAAGAACTCTACTCAGAAAAAAAAAAAAAAAAAAAATTAAAATAATAATATTTCTGCTGTGACTCTGATGTCACTTTAATTTCTGACAATACATTACAAGAGAAAGGGAAAAAAAAGAAAGCAAAAGAATCTTATAAAAGCAATTAAGTATCTGGGTTTTTTTCCCTATAAAATGAATAAAATATTAATTATTCTTCCAACTCTACTGGATTATTATAAACACAAAAGGGGCACATGAAGGTAAGTGGACAGGGAGGCATTAAAGCTTGTTGGCCCAGAGTCAGAGCTCATGGACTGTGTCCAGTCACCACTGCTTTTTGGCTGTGTGATCTTACATAGGTATTTGGCCTCTCTGAGCTGTGCATCCCCTTCCCAGAGTTGCTAAATGAGCCAGTGTAGGAAAAGAACTTGGCATAGACCAGTCACAATGGTGAGCCTTCTGCAAAGGTTGTCTAACACTGACGTGATGTGGCTGTAGCTATATTGTGAAAGGGCTATGTTACAGGACACACAGTGCAGGGACTGCCACAGTACAGAGAGAGGAGCCCAGCATCCTGCTTGGAGATGGGTGGAACACTGCAGCCACCTGGCCGTTACCTCAGGGGCGTGGTAGGAGATGCACTGGAAGATCCAGTCCATGGCAGGCGAGTACAAGGGGAGGTAGGATGGGAGCTCCACTCCTTGGACCACCAGCTGGTTCTGGACAGTATCCCCATGAATCTACAGGAGACCAAATAAACACTTAGAGAAGAGGGCAAAATCAAATGACAAACCAAGAGCATGTAACTCACAGACCTAGCACACTTGTGAGCATGTGGAGGCCCCGAGGGAAACAGCCTGGTTTCTCAGTTGTTTTTTAAAACTAGAAAAAAAAAGAAAACCATGCAAAGTTTCCCATGTCACCAAGCTGAGCTGTTTTGGGAATGTGCGCTGTGGAAAGAAGTAACCTGATAAAAATGGAGCCAGCAGATGCTAAGAAAAAAGGCTGATCAACTGGAGACGTTTCCTGTTAACACATGCATATTAACTCTCTCCACTTGCTCAGTACAATCAACACATTTTAATTGTCCACAGCAGACGCTAGTATAATTTTCTAGGGTTTGTGCATTTTAAGAGTTTTAAGGCATTCTCAACTTGGAAAACCAACTGGGTTTTGTGAATTTGCTATCACAGAACTGTTGTATCAATTAGCTCTTCTGATAATGTACTCTTACCTGCTTGAATGTAAGGAGGAAGTCAAAAAAGTTCTTATTTAGGCTTTCTTTGAGATGTGGAGCCACTTCCATTCCCACCTGCAGCCAAACAAAATGAGATTACCTTGACAACGGAAAAATGGGTTGCAAATAACAAATACAGTTGCAAATAACAAACTATTTTTGTAAGTTAAAAAAAATACACATACACATAGAGGAAAAGTCCAGAAAGTTAATTCGTATTATTTTTATCTTTTTTCTTACTCAGTAAACATGTACTGCTTTTGTAAGAATACCACAGAAGTTATTTTTAATGAAAAAAGGGGCAACATTTGCAGTAATCATCTTTGCAATTTCCCAAAGGCAATGAATATATTTCTGAACAGATCACCAAGAGAACAAATCAATATAGCCCTAAAAAGGAATGCTCTCTCAAGACTGTATATATAATGTTCTCTTTCTCTAAAAAAAATTGATAAATACACATGTGGTTGTACTTATTAGATGAAGCAACAAGATTACAGTATGTAAGAGAGTTAGCTTGGATTTTAGAGTCTGTGCTGCCACTGTTGCATGGTTAAAAGTTATATGGATTCACACTTTGCTGGACAGTCATGGATAAAATATTTTCGAGTGAAAATACTCTGTCACCCAACCTGGAGTGCAGTGGCACAATCACAGCCACTGCAGCCTCAATCTGACAGGCTCAGGCAATCCTTCAGCCTCAGCCTTCTGATTAGCTGGAACTACAGGCATGTGCCACCACAACTGGCTGATTTTTTATTTATTTATTGTAGAGATGAGGTTTTGCCAAGTTGCCCAAGTCTGGTCTCAAACCCCTGGGCTCAGGCAATCCTCTTGCCTCTGCCTCCCAAAGTACTGGGATTACAGGCGTGATCTACCATGCCCAGCCTAAATTTTAATATATTTTAAAGCAATTCTATAAAAAACAAGCACTAAGCATAAATATGCTATAATCTACTGACTCCTAAATTCATTGTTTAAAAACAGATTGTTTAAAAGATATTGTAACATTCCTAGCTGAAGAAATTTGCTAATCATAGAGAATGTGCCAGAGCACTGGAGTTAGGAGAAGCAGAAGTATGAGCGACTGACGGGAGCTCAAACAAAGCATCATAACGTTCCCAAACTGAGTTCCTCTGAAACACCTAATTCCAAATTGTTGCTTAACCACAAAAACAACTCAAGGGAAGCTGCTTTTTACAATCACATTTCTTCAAATGGGGACATATTTCTCCCGTTCACCTTCCCTACCCAGAGGTCATGATAGTTAACAACAATGATGCTTTCTAGATGGCTGTGAACAATTCCTCTGGAAAGAATTATTTGAGAACCACCAGGGCATTACATCCAAGAGCAGCTTTATGGTTGCTGGGTACCGGAAGTGATGTTTCCAAGGACAACCACACAAATTTTAAAAAACACTAACAACCAATGTCAGATCCAGTTCTATGGCATCCTGATTCTATTGTCTTCCCTTCCACTTAATCATATCGCAGAAACACCATAATTATCTGCCAGGCAACAGCAAAGGCCAGCCGTGGAGACGTGTTGAAGGAGCTGTGACTTAGGAGTTCATCATTCTTTCCTTTAACAAACAGCTTCAGGCTCCTCCTGTACCCTGTTCATTCACGGCTTCTGTTTTTTGTTTATCTCTTCTCATCAAGCCAAGTGAGCAACCTGGAAAACTGCTTGGGTCTAAACGATTTCTACCCAGAGTAGCAAGGGTAGCTGCTCATGATTTCCATCTGCCATTTCAGCCTGCCTGGCATTCCTTCCCTCTGTTTCTATTATCAGCAGATCAGATTTATCTTTGGGAAAGTAAACCTTCCTTTCAAACCATGAGGTTTATGGTGGAGCTGGCCCACCCACCCTGAGTTACCGAGGGGGTGAGAACATGACCCAGGCCTAGTCAGTAAGCAAGTCCCATCCCAGAGTGGGCTACAGTGATTGTTCCAGGGATGGATAAGTGATCCAAGGTGGCCCACTGAGACTCGGCTCCATCTACAAGGGAAAAGACACTTTTTCCAACAGGGTTGGTAGGATAGAAGCTTGGAGCTGCTAAAGGCCCCATATGGAAAGCGTAAGCCACAGGAAAAAGCCAACTCAGAGAAGAACAGAGGTGAGTGATGGAGGGAAAGGCTGATTCCTGACAATGCCCTTTGAGGCCCTGGATCTAGCCATATCTGCACTATCCCTGGCCTGCCTCTTCAGACACACAAGCCAATAAATCCCACCTTTTTGCCTATGAATTGGATTTTGCCACTTGCACCTGAAAGAATCCTTACTAATGCACAAGGTGTCTTTTATTCTTTTTGTGTCAAAAGACTTTTTAGTAATCAGCCCACAAGGGGAACTGATGCATTGCCTGGATTGACTAAAATGATTTCAACAGACACAGGGCATTCCATTCCCAGTTTTTCTGGGCCTGCTTTGTCCTCTGTATCTTCTACCTTGTTGTCACCATGTCAAGTTGCATCTGCCACTCACAGGCACTTTTATAAGTAACAAATGTGATCTTTTCCCTAGCTCATGTGCCTTAAACTTTTAAACTAAACAGGTTTGCAAGGAATGCCTATTTCCCCTTTTCTGATTTCTTTTTAATAATTAGTCATATTCATAAGACACAGCATGATTCTAAGTCTTTACTATTCTATTACTCAACTGATGTCAAAGTGACTTCAAAGAATTTAGTATGTTGCACAAGGCAAAAGGCAGCTGAGTGGAAATATGCAAACAATGCTATTGTCACATCTCTCCACAGAATCCAGTAGTGTTCTGCACACAATATACCCTCAGCAAACACTGACTTGAGAGGAGTATTCAAACTTCAATATATTCAAAAGTTGAAGCTCTCAGAAACAAACCTAATATTCCTGGATAAAAAAAATCCCTGGACAGGTACGATGGCTCACAACTGTAATCCCAGCACTTTGGGAGGTGGAGGCAAGATGTCTACCTAACCCAGGGGTTCGAGACTAGCCTGGGCAACTTGGCGAGACCTTATCTTTACAGTAAATGAAAAAAATTAGCCGGATGTAGTGGCACATGCCTGCAGCTCCAGCTACTTGGAAGATTAAAGTGGAAGAATCACTTGAGCCCAGCAGGTCGAGGTTACGATGGCCATGAGATTCACGCTGAGTGAGACTGACTCAAAGTTTTAAAAGTCTCTCCCAAGTTTCAAGCAGAGGGTGATACACACTTTAACCTCTAACACAAAAGAGGATTGGAGTGCCCTTAAACAGAAAGACATTTTCTTTCATTCTCAGTATCAAGAAGCAAACCTCAACAAGTGTCCTCATATTGACGCCTACTATTCCCTCTGAGGGCAGTGACCAAGTTTTTCACGATGCTTAAGACCACAGGGCTTCTGATGTTTGCTGGATGCCATGTTAAAGCAGCAAATCAAAGGCTAAATGTTCTCACCTTCTGACGTATAACATGTAAAATCACTTACTGGGGAGAATCTAACTGTAGCTTTGTCCTCAGGGAAGTCAGGGTTTATGGGCAAGGACCCCTCTCTAAAGGTGCACAATGCTCAAGGGATAAGGAGGGAAGATTCCCATTGCCCGAGGAGTCCTGACAGAGGCAAAGCCCTGAAGGAAACGGTATATGCTCCATGGGCTACATTTTTCAACAACAAAAAAATTAATAGCTTTAAGTAGAAGCCTTATAGTACTTTAAAGTGAGGAACAAACAAGGGATTTATAATCGGCATCCTCTACCAAACAGAGCAACCAGCCCCGGAGGCTCCGCACACAGACCCTAAGGCCCACTGTCACAGCATGGGACACTGCTCCCTTGCCCAATGGCCTCACCAACTTGCACACAGAGCCAACTCTTTAATAGAAGGACAAAAAAACTAATAAAGCAATCAAATTTAAAACTAAGGGAGAGCATGTTTTAAGTCAATGAAAAGCAACCTGTCATCTGAAAGGCCTTGGGAGCCTTCTTCCCAGCAAGAACAGAAAAACAATTAATTCTAAAAACCAGTTCATTTGTAAGAAGATGACCTTAAGCACCCCCTAATTAGAGTTATGGCAAGTTGGTCTACTTTAAAATTAGTTTTTCAAAGAAATCCTACAGCTCTACTTTCTGTGGAAGAGCCACATTCTAAAATTAGCAGCTCAAAAAGTCCTCTCTGAGTGACTTGTGAGGTGGTAGGGAAGGAGGGCCTGTGTGAACGTGAGGAGACAGGCAGGGCCACACCAACGGGGTTCGAGACTAGCCTGGGGCCTACCCGGCAGAGATAGGCCCGGGCATACACCGACACCAGCGGGTCTCCAATCCCTCTGATCATGCATGTCAGTCGGGGCAGGCACTCTGAAATTCCCCTGCGAGAGACAAAAGGAGGGCAGCATTACACTTGATGTGAGAGCTCGCTGTTCTTTTATTTTCAAACAAAGATAAAGCTAAAACTTCCTTAATTTAGGGAGGAAAAAAATAAAATTTCAGGAACAAACCAAGGTCATCGTTTCAGAGTTTTCAACAGAAGTCTTTCTCTCTGGATACAATTCATTGAGTGATTTATCTCATCCTTATCATTCTCTCCTGCTTAAGGTCACAATTATTGTACTAATTTTCACAGTTTTTGTCTCCAATTACTTTCCAAGACTGCTCACCCTTAATCTTTTCTCCTTTCTCTCTTACTCTGGCCCTGATTTACCATTCTAAACTTCATCCCTTCCTAGCACCTCTGGCTGGCATCTGTCATCCCCCCACCCCCAACCATGTGATTTATGGCTGAATTATGAATCATTTCTCCTGTGACATGGGACTTCCTCTGTCTAAGACAGTATCCTCCCCCAACTAGTGTGGCAAAGTAGCTGTTTTTAACACCCATGTTATCCCCCAACCTATTCCAGGCATCCCTAGATCCAAAAGCAGCCAAAATAGTTATCTGTGGAGCACCATCAGTCAGAGTTAGTCCCTGGCTTCAAGGGGTTTATTATTGAGATATCCAACATGACTCAGCATTTCACCAGCTCTGCAGAAATCAGATCTGGGTTCCCAAGCTCCAAAAACTACTCTCAAAACAGCTATGATGAATCAGGGAAGCATAGAGCCTATCCTCTAAGGGCGAAGACTTCTGCTTCTGACATCATTATTTTCATCACCATCAACAGCAGTAGCCAACATGGAGCCGGGGGCCCATAGGTGCCAGGCATGACTCTCAGTGCTGCCTGAGCAGCTCAAACGACCCTCAAAGGCCTCTTCTAGGGCCATGCTCACAGGAGAGGGAGGCAGAGGCTCTAAATAGCTTGCAGAAGACCACACAGCTAATAGCGGCACAGCCATGGATCAAATCCAAGAGGGCTAACCTCTCCTAGCCTGATTTTCCTGTTCATGATATGGAGATTAAGATGTTGTATCTACTTCATTAATTTTCACTTGGAGTAAATAAGAAAATGCAGGGAAGTTACTTAGCACACACTAAGTAGGTAGTCAATGAATGACAGCTACTATTGCATTGCCATTAGTGTGTGTGTGTGAGATTTTTAGAATTTTATGGTTCTAGATTTTAACAAAGAGCCTTACATTTTGGAGAGGAACTTGTTACACTTCAGGATGGATGCTTCCACATAACTATGAAAACATTCTGTTAAGGAAGACATTTTCCAGAGGGCCTACTCCCTAAGGGGAAAAGACTAAACCATCCGTGAACAGAAAGAAGTAGGCGAGTGGTGTTGGGGGGTGGGGTGGGTGGGAGGGGGTTCAACAATCTAGAGAATTAAGTTAACTAGTCCCTTATGGTTTCTACATATGGTTTTCAAGGTTCCATACTTATTTAAAGTAAACTGTGGAAAATGTTACATGTTGACTCATGGGTACATGCTGAAATTTAAACTGGGTTTTGAGCATTCCCAATCAAGGCTTTATGGGGAAAGAATGAATTTTAGATGACCAAGATACAATCTGTGTCAAATTCTCTGTTCTTCAACATTGGCACTGGTGTAGAAAAGTTTGACCCTGTTCTTTCAAGTTCTTGAAACCAAAGAAAACACAAAGATGAAGCATTTTAACTGAGAGAATAAATGGGGAAATGTTCCTCAAGGAAACAAAAGCATGATACATGGCATCATTTTTGAAAATTTTTACTTTGAAGTAAAAAACAACAAAAACCTCTTTGGAGAGAGCAGGAGTCCAAGGGCTTCTCAATGCGGCTTGCCCTGTATTTTCAGGCTAGCAACTGTTAACACCACCAGATTCCAAAAGGAATTTCAGAGCATCCCACCACATGGTTTCTATTAGCCTAAAACTCTTTTAGATTATCTTAAGATCATCAGACAAAAAAAAAAAAGGATACAATCTTGGAATGAGTTCCCTGATGGAAGCAATCTTGAAAAACCAATTGAGGCATGTTTCCTTGGCCGTGTCATTTGCATTCTCTGGAGAAAAGTGATCTGTAATACAAAAGCAAGACCCCATCAGTCCTCCTAAATCACAGGATCTTTTACAGCTGCTATGAGTCCTGGGACAGAAACATATTACCATGGAATAGGAAAAGGATAGGGTACTCAGCCCCTCTGTAGCTTTCCTTCCAAAGATCACTATCATTGTTAGGAAGTAATGAATGACAACAATAGTTTTATATAAACACAGGTTTTCTATGTGCCAGGCACTGTTCAGGGTGCTTTATACAACAGCCCTCTGAGGTACGCACTTCTATGATCCTCTTTTACAGATGCAAACACTGAGGTACAGAGAAGTTTAGCAACTTGCCCAGGGCACACAGAAATCAAATCTAAGACCAGGAATTCAACCCAGGCAGTCTGGCCCTGTAGTCTTCATTCCTAGCCACTGTCTCTAATAAAATCCAGAGGTTCTTAGTTATATACCAGTATCTGAGACAATATTGTTGTGAATTCCAGATGCTTGAGGGACCTGCCACTGCAACATGAAATGTGATCTAAGCTTTTACTCTATGCATCACATGAGCCATACCTGAAGATAAAGCAAAGCTCTGAGGAAAGAAACCAGCTAACATCAGGCTGGCAGTCCAAGAATGGCTCTAAGACCTGAGTCACTTTGTGGTGAAACTGCCAGTTTACCCTATTATCTAGACTCTTCCTCTTTAATAATAGAACTTTCACTTTTTTGCTGGGCATATAGCCATCCTTGCAGGTAGGTGTGGTGGTTGTGATCAGGTTCTAATCCCAGGATATAAACAGGAGTGCAACTTCTGAAAAATATCTTTAAGGGAAGGGGCTTGACCTCCCTCACTTCTTCTTCCTGCCTGCTGATGGGATAGCTAGAACCTCTGAAGCTATATTGAACCAGGAGAGCAATAAGACAGGAAAGTCAAGATCCTCGGCAGCAGAGCCTAGCTGCCCCACCAACCTTGACTGTATTTTTGTTATTTTGAGTTTTCTGGCACTGGTAGATATAAAATAAATATATAAAAACATATATTTTATACAACAGAATACATATCATGTATATACAACATAGATTTTATATATATGTTAATATATATTTATATGACAGAAATTTAAGCCTCACAGTTCTGGGTTTTACATACATCTTAAGGAATGGAGAAAAGTATGGACAAGTGAGAGGAAAAACACAATAAAACTTATCAATACTGTGATGTCACTGTTGAACTCTCACATGGAAATGATTTTTTAAAAATAATTTTGGCAAATACTACCACTGAATGTGTCTGATACTTTTAAGATTCAATAAAAAAGGGAGCAGTTAATTACTCTAGAATATTGCTTTTTTTTTTTTTTTTTGAGTTGGAGTCTCATTCTGTCACCCAGACTGGAGTGCAATGGCACACTCCCAGCCACCGCAGCCTCAACATGCTGGGCTCTGATGATCCTTCCGCCTCAGCCTTCCATGTAACCGGAACTACAGGCGCACACTACCATGCCTGGCTAATTTTTTATTTATTGTAGAGACGAGGTCTTGTCAAGTTGCCTGGGTGGGTCTCAAACCCATGGGCTCAGACAATCCACTCGCCTCGGCCTCCCAAAGTGCTAGGATTACAGGCTGAGCCACTGAGCCCGGCCAAATATTGCATATTATTCTTAGCTTGTTGGCTCTCATTTTGTTTTGCAGTGATTTTTTCATCCCTGATTCTGCTGCTTGGTGGTATATGATTAAGTTGATCAAAATTCCTATGGAATCAGCAAAAAAGATAATCCTTTAGGTACTTCCCTAGCAGAGAACAGTTACTAATCACACCTGCAGATATTTTGAAACTGCAACCTCAAGTGTTTACCTATTTTTGGATGTTAGGCATGCTTCATTCATTTGAGAACTATTTGCTTACCATTTTTTAAAAAATAGGAAATGACCACTTTCCCCTTCCTGGCTTGAATCTGTACATATAAAGGAACTTTTTTTTTTTTTTTTTTTTTACTTTCAAGAGATCCAGACAAAAAAAGATAAGGGTTATTCTTAAATTCATTTGTCAATCTTGTCTTTTGGGAGATGGGGGAGCAGGATTAATTTTCCTTCACATGACTAAATCCTGTGACTTGAAATCCAAAAGCAAAAACAGGACTCTGAGATCATCTATAAAATCTCTCACTCTACAGTTGAGCAAACTGAGGCTTGGCAAAGGCTAAGACAAACAGTGATTCAAACTGCCTAAAAGAGCTGAAAATCAGACTAAAGGCTCGTTGCCCTGCTACGCACATTGACTGAAACCTATATGACAATCTGCATATACCAATACAAAGTCTTTGAGCTTTCTTTCCAGTTCAAGAGATAATTTAGAAAAAGGATTATGTTAGGTGGGACTTTAAGATCTTACAGCAAATTGAATATTATACTCCTTCACTTCATTTGCTCAGTGCAAATGCCTTAAGGGCCAACTAAAAGGTAGTGTTCTGGGCTTTGGGGAGCTAACAGTACACAAGACAGATCCTGTCTTCATGAAGCTTACATTCCGTAAGGGGGAAAGAAATGACAAACAGGAAAAAGAATAAGCAGGCAAACAAATAAGATAACATCCAACAGCTGTCAGTACTATAAAGATATATGATGGGGACCCCAAAAATTCCAGAATTTACTTACAAAAAATTGTGCATTTATTCTTCCATAACTAAACCTTAGTCATCTTCAAAGTCCTCTCCATTTGATACAATACACCTATTGAGACACTTTAGCCACTGTTCAAAACAGTTTTTTAAACTCATCAATTTGGATACCTTTTAGTGCTTCTGCCATTTTTTGTTTCACCTCTTCTATACCAGCAAAAACAATTCCCTTTGAGGACTTTTTTCATCCAAGGAAACAAGAAAAAGTCGCCTGAGGTGAGATCAGGTGAACAGGGAGGGTGGGGCATGGAGGTCATGCCATTTTTTTGGTCAAAAACTGCTGACCACTCAGGACGGTGTGGGCATGTGTGCTCATAAATCACTCATCATGAAATGGGCAAATGCATTGAAAGAATCTCCAAAAAAAATTCACTGAAACCAAAGCAGCCTCTCACAACAATGCTAGCTGGTATACTGAAGCTGAGGGCTCCCAGAACATTACCTAGCGAGGAAAACCTGTACTACAAAGGGCCCACCCTCCAAAAGATAATTCTAGTTTTTTGCACACATACACACACCCCTTTGTAAAATTGGAATAATGAATGACTTGAGTGAAATTTGGGGAAAGTTTTCATTAGATACAGTGGTCAGAGAAAACTCCCAGAGGCACATCTGAGCTGAGCCCTGCATTATAAAAGGGAGCCAGTCATACTTCGCTGATGGGGAAATGTTCTCCAGGGAGAAAAAATGACAAGTGTAAGGCCCTGGGATAGGTATGACTTTGGTGTGGTCAAGGATCAGAAAGCAAGCCAATGCACTGAGCAGAAGGGAGAGGAGCAGGTATCACCAGCCAGCTCACACAGGGTTTTAGCCTTGGTAAGGGGTTTGAGGCTTTTTTGAAATGCCATGGAAACTCCCCTGAGGGCTCCGGAAAGGCATGACAGGACATGATCTGTACTTCAGAATTTGGGTGGGCGGCTACATGGGGAATGATTCAGAATTTGGAAATTCAGAAGAGAGTGCAATATAATACAGAGCAGAGATTTTCCTTCTAGTTTCCACTTACTTTCGTTATGGTGCTTCTTTTTTTCAACCCAGAACTTCTGTGGGTATTTTTAGAGGAGGCAGGAGACCAATGAGCCTAGTTTTCTTTTGTTTATTTGCCAAGTCTCTACGAGAGCAGCGAGAAGTCTCTTTACATAACGGTATTATAGGGATTGGCATCATCTAAGTTATTATGTGCCGGAAAGGCCAGGTCAGTTCAGGCCACTGCTTATCCTGATGTGGCCCACATCAGCCAAGGGGAAAACTGAAGGTGGGAATGATGAGATATGATGACAAAAAACCACAATACAATAAACCCAAATTGTTTCTCCAAGCTGTAAATAAAACGAGATAATCACCCAGAGTAGACGGCCCCTGCATACACATGCTAGATTAAGAAATGTTGGGAAAAAAATGACAACTAGCAGTATGTACTTTACATGAACCCAAATGGCACAGTATCTTTCTAAACTCAGAAGAGCTATACCTTAGTTAAAACTCCTAAAGGCAAGGGCTTGAGTTCACCAATGAGAACTTGATTCAAATGGAAAGAATGAGTACAAATGCCACCAGATTTTTCTTCATACTTAATTTCTTCGGGCAGAATTCTGCACAGTAGATTTCAAATGCTTTCTGCATAATTATAGTTAAGAGTTGTGGGCCAGGCACAGTGGCTCATGTTTATAATCCCAATACTATGGGAAGCTGAGTTGGGAGAATCACTTGAGCCCAGGAGTTTGAGACCAGCCTGGGCAACATAATGAGATTTCATTTTTATAAATAATACAAAAAAATTAGCTGGGCATGGTGGTACACACTTGTAGTCTCAGTCACTTGGGAGGCTGAGGTGAGAGGAATGTTTGAGTTCAGGAGGTTGAGTCTGCAGTAAGCTGGGATGGCACCACTGCACTCCAGCCCAGGCAACAGAGTGTGACCCTATCTCAAGAAAAAGAAGAAGAAAAAAAGAGTTGTTCCCCAGATCACAAGCAACTTTGAAAAAAACTGTCCTTGCCTCGTTCAGGTTCTTGGAACCAGAGAAAACACATATGGATAAAAGGAAAAAAAATGACGATGAAATCATTTTTAAGAAGACAAAAGCCTGATTTGCACTGTTCGAGGTTTAAAAAATAGGTTATCTGGAGAAGGAATTTCAGTGATAAAAGTGCTAATTAATATATCTAGACAAGGACTAGCCTTTTATTTTGAACTTCTAGAGCTTAGGTAGAGAGTTCTTAGTAATTTTTCTTTAATTGGCCCTGAAATGTTGTTTGTGTCATCAATGAAAATTGGGAGGAAAGAAAATCATTGAAATAGATGCAAACTCAAATGCCTCTGGGGGCCTGGCAGGTAATATAAATATTTTAAAGCAGTCAGATATACAACAACAGGAAGAAATAGAGACTATATCAAAAAGCATTTTTTAAAATGCTGTTGTTGCCAAATAAAGCACCTATTTAAGTTTAGTTCTGTCTGCTGGCTGAAGTTTGCTGCTGCTGGTATAGCATTGGGAGTACAAGTTGGCAAGTGTGAGTTAACAAAGTGGCTTCCAACTTCCCAAATCTTCAAGCCAGCAGAGAAGGTCTTTCTATGCGAGCTGGCCTCTGCCTGCCTCTAGAATCACAGCCTCCAGCCCTGAGATGCCTAGAACATGGGAGAAGCTGTTAAAAAAAACACCAAGGCCAGGCACAGTTGCTCACACCTATAATCCCAGCACTTTGGGAGGCCAAAGTGGGAGGCGGAAAGATCACCTGAGCCTAGGAGGTCAAGGTCCCATGAGATGAGCCATGATTGTGCCAATGCACTCCAGTCTGGGGCAACAGAATAAGATCCTGAATCAATTAAAGAAGAAAAAAAAAGCCATCACAGGTGTGATGCACTGGAGGGGAGGATCCCATAGAAACACCACACAAGCCACATTAAAACAAGTAAAACATAACAGGTGAAATTAATTTTAGTATTGTACATTAACACAATTCATCCAAAACATCACCATATAATCATTATAAACACCATTAGTAAGCTACTTTACTGTTTTTTTGGTGTTAAGTCTTTGAAGCCCAGTATCTTTTTAAAGAGCTCACAGCACAGCTCAATTTGGACTGGCTACATCCCCAGTGCTCCAAAGCTGCATGTGGCTGGGAGCTGAGCTGGCATACTGGACCACGCAGGGGCAACACTAGGAGCCAGGTTCTCACTAGCCGGGAGCAGGGTCTTGGGCAAGACCCTGGCTCTTCTGCATTAGGTTTGTCTATCCATGATGAAACAAGATGGTTCCCAAGAGCTCTCCTAGACCTAAAATTCTCTTTCATTCTAAGAAATGTGCACATTAAATAGTTTTTTCTGTTCATCTTCTGGGGAAGTACCACTGCTGTAAGCATAGGGAGGTGGAGTTAAGGGAGAACAAGTTGGTTGCTCCAGCTCGGACAGATGAGAACATTTCCTTCCAGCAGTGCTTGGAAGAGGGATCAAAAAACCAGAAAGCTGCAGCTGAGAGTTTTCCATCACCAGACCTAGCATACTTAGCATTTACATGCCAAATAAATTCATCATCCACTTGTCCCATATAAACTCCTGAGAACTTAAAATTGATTGACAATAAACTTAATGCAAAATCACTTGGGTCTAGATTGTGAATTCAAAGCACCTATTAATATTGATTTATTTGACATTGCTCATTAATATATATAAAGTTGTTTTGTCCAAAGCACTTTGCTTCTTAGGAGAGCGATATATGTAGAAAAAAATACTAAACTGTCAAGCAGCAGAGGAAAATAAGTCGGTGTGAAAGTTCAGCTGAATCTGACTGTAACGCCTTTTCATTCTTCAGATTCAAATTACTTGCCCAAATTCCTAGACAGGCTGTTTGGAAAACTTCTAATGTTTTCAGAAGACTGAGATGATAGAAAAATCTTTGAAGGTATTTTTTTAACTTTTAACACACCTCAAATTAAAAACTTTATCAGGCCTCAATGAATTCCAACTCAATAAAAACCTTCCAGTCCTGACTCCAGGGCAGAATGACACCCCAGGAATGGCTGTGACATTACCTGGTAAGACGCTGCGGTTATCCACACACATGGAAAAGATGCGCTCGTAGACGAGCTTTCCTGGGGGACAAGGACAGATGGTGTTAGTATCACACTCTCCAGGAGCAAACACTAAATAAACATTTGTTAATTAGGGACAAGGCGAGATCATCTCCCTGCCAACTTAACTTGTGATAGTATGCTGCCACCTGGTGGAACATATCTTAAGCCACGTTTCTTTTGTTTTTTGTTTTTGATGAAAGAGGGGACTTTTTTACTTTCTGTGAGAGGTACGAAAGCGACCATTTTACCCTCTGGAGCTAGAGGAGTCTCGGGTGTCTCCATTCACCTACAGACTACGATCTATGTCATATTCTAAGACAGAGGTGAAAACAGGCAGCCTGTGGGCTGAATCCAGTCTGCAAACAGTTTTGTTTGGCCCATACTACAATGGCCCACAAAGCGTTTTAACATTTTTTGAATTAGTTACCAACAAATAAGTAAAAACTGGGAGAACTCGCATGCCAAATTTCCTGCTTCTTCACAGAAGATGTGCCAAAAATGAGCTCATAAGCCTTTTGGATAACACACAGCTAGAGGGGATTAGTAGCTGCCCCTTGAAATGGCATATATACTACCCAGTTTGCCACAGTCTCCACCACCCCCTACTGTCTCTCATCAGCAAGCTTCACTCATTTGTGTGACCTATCTGGTACCCAGAAGCAAGCATAGGAGTTTGAGATTCAACTAGAATGCAATATCCTGAGTAGCAGACTTGTGCTAGTTTTGTTCACCTTCACAGCTCCAGTACTTGGGCAGTGCCTGGCAGACAGTGAGTACTCCATATTTACTGGATGGATTCATGAAGATATTTTAGGTTTTGTAGGTCATAGGTCACTGTCATAACTCCTCGGCTTTGCAATTGCAACACAAAAGCAGCCACAGACAATTTGTAAACAAGTGGATGTGGCTGTGTTCCAATAGAACTCTATTTACAAAACAGATGGGCAGTCTGGACCCTTAACTAGTACCAAAAGTTGTATTATTCCATGCATGTATTCTGGAAAATGTGATCAATATACAGAGAGTAAAAATTACAGTTCTTTCTCATCTGACCCCTCCCAGATCACCTCCTTGTGGTTTTTTTCCTTCATAGACCCCTCCCAGATCACCTCCTTGTGGTTTTTTTTCCTTCATAATCCCCTTAATTCACAGCAGTAAAAAACAACACACCTTGTCTACACAATGGAAAAGAGAGAGGAAAATATCAGGATTATTTCTGGTCAAAGAACATGGGATCCATTGACATCATCAGGAGATGACACAATGTGAGGATTGAGTGAAGGAGCCAGGCAAACTGAAAGGCACCACACGTGCCACCACCTATGCTATAATCACCTAAAGCTAGTTGTTGAAGATGCACTTTCCTGGGTTCCCATCTTACAGCAATTGAAAAAGACTATTTTAGAGTGCAAGGACTAAGAATATGGATATTGAATAACCTCGCTGGAAAATTCTTATACACTCTGAAGTGTGAGAACCACTGATTTAGGTAGACGTCAGTGGGTCTCTGAGCTAAAACTTGCCCTGGCTCTGGGATCTCCAGAGACGGCAACAAGCCCTCTACCTCCTTCTTGAAACTTCTCGAACCCAGCTGCACACACAGAGCACCTGCGGCTCTTGAAAATATGTAGATGTCGCTGTCTGTCTTTAGAGGTTCTGGTATAAATGGTTTGAGTGCAGCTGGGACCTGAGAGTGTTTTTAAAACTCCCAGGGTGACTTCACCATGCAGCCAAGGATAAGAAGCACTGCTGCAGACCATGTTCCATTTAGAAGCTCCCATGAAGCCTTGGAGAACAAGCCCCATTTCTCAAAGCCACCTGTGCTTTTCCTCCTGGCAGGACATGCTTTCCTTACCTGGGGCCAAGGACTCCCCACAGCAGCCACATCTGCTGCAGAGAGAGGCCTCCCTGTGAGGATCACAGAACCCTGGCACTAGGGTTGCACAGTTTCACCTTGGACCATGATGCAAGCCATGTGGTGGCTGAAAAACTTCTCACCTCCTATCTGCACAGAATGGACTTAGCAAGAAACGCCTTTATCTCCTACACAAAAAGTTGCCATCTCTCTAAAACTAACTTTCTTAAAAAAAAATGATATTTGTATTTTACCTTAGGGGCCTTCAACCACAAAATTATGTTTGGCTGAACAAGCTATTTTTCTCTTGTTAAGCTAGTGGACAATTGTTTTGAGAAATAACACTGATCCTAGGTATACTTCCTATCTTGATTTGCTTTCTTATAAATCAAAGACACTAAAATAGATTTTAATAACGACTATGGTAACAGCTAGCATTTTCTGAGTACTTACTTTGTGCCAAACACTATTCAAAGTTGTTTACTCTGATCTTGCCAGTAAGCTCTCAGAAAAGGAACAATTTAATTCTCTCCAGGAATCCTTGGAGGCAGGTCTATGTTATCCCCATTTTACAGGTTTAGAAATGGAGGCTGTGGCTCACACAACTCTGAAGGAAGAAAGCCAGGCACTGAAGCCAGAAGCCCACCTCTGTGCCCACTGCCTCTAGGGAAATCCCAACAAAAGCGAGGGACACATCTTTCCACCAGGCATGCCAGTCTATGTGGCTGTCAGGGGTGTATCCTATGCCCCTGCATAGCAAGATGGTCCAACACTCTGTTAATAATGTCAACAACTAAGTACCTGCTCCTGCACATGCATCTTCTCACAGAGCAGAGAGTAATAACTGTGCCTGGAAAGATGGGCCTCAGGACTCCAGATTTCCACCAAGTGAGGCAGGGTTCTGCTTCTTCTTAATCACTAAGTCTCCCTGCACACCTGTCAATGCTGGCTGCCACCCATGTCCTGAGGAATTTTACGACAGACCCAAGCACCCCCGGGAGCACTCTTCTAAAGAGAACAGAGGCTCCAGGGATTGCTGAAAGCAGGTACCTTATGTGAATATTTGGTCTTGAATAGGCAAAACAAGTCCATGCTCAAATTTCAAAAAGACTACAGAGATACTGAGTGCACTTCTCTGTTGGCCCAACCTGTCTACCCTGGCTACCCTGAGAGAAACCATTTGTGTTTGTTCCTTGGGTGTCCTTCTAATGTCTTTTTCTGCAAATACAAGTAAATACAACATGTATTCTAAGTTCTACTTTTTCCTTACACAAAAAGTAACACACTCCTTAGCTGTCCTGCACCCAGACTTTTCCACTAATAACACCTTCTGGAGATCCTTTCACAGAGCCTGCCCTCATCTCCTGGAGCCAACAGTCCTCCAAGGTACAGACACACCACAACTTATTCACCGGTGCCCTTGATGGCACTTGAGTAGCTTTTCATCTTTTGCGATTACAAATAGGATAAATTCCTAGAAGTGAAACTCCAGGGTCAAACGTATATGCATTTGAAATTTTCATGGACTGTGCAACTGTCCCCATGAGAACATATGAGAGAAATGAAGCAGGTGCTCTGACTGCAGAGAGAAGTAAATTTAAGTCCCAGCTCTGCCACTCACCGTGACCTTGGGCAAGCAACCTTACTTCTCTATGCCTCAGGTATCTCCCCTATAAAATGGGGATAATAACAGGCCCTATCTTATGAGGCTGCTAAGCAAACTACATGTCTTAATATCTGTAAAGCACCTGCAACAGTCTGGCCCAAGGACATTATTTGTTGAGAGGTCACCACCGCTGTTCCCAGCACAGCCCTTTTCTGAGATGCAGCAGGATGGCAGGTTTCTACACTACAGCCCTGCTTGCCAAGGATGAGCTGGGGCACCACCAGCAGGGGTTGGCAGAGTGGCCACCCTAAGTTCCTGCAAGGTGAGTGCACTGTCTGGATCTGGCCAGGCTGGCAGGGTAGAAACTGGATTGCACTGGCATCCCAGAGCTAGTCTCGCTCAGGGATGCTGACTCATGCTAAAGAAACTTGTGGGAGACTAGCAGGGGAAGCCAACGGGTTAGTTCACCAGGAGAAACAGGACTGCCAGGAGAAGCAGACAGAGCCACTGGCTTCTCTCCCTGACTGCTGTTCTAGCTCCCTGAAAGCAAGCTGTGTGCAAGGACATGTGTGGCCCAGGTGGTATGTGACTTGACATCTATGCTGAGAGGCTAGCGCCCTCAATGCGCCCTGGAGCGCTCTTCACCATCCCACCTTCTCTCTGGCCCTGCCACCTTCCCTCACGGGAGTGCTGCGAGAGACTCCTCACCAGGCTCCCTGCTCCACTCCCACCCCACAGTCTAGTCTCAACACACCAGCCAGAGGGCACCTGCTAAAACCACACGGGATTGGTCCCTCCTCTAAGTCAAAGCCCAAGTCCTTCCTTCCAAGGCCACCATGATCTCTGGTCACATCAGCTCTTGCCCTTCTCCCCTTCACTCACCCACCATGCCCCCTGCCACTGCATCCTCCTCAGTTCTCCAAGCCTGTCGGTATGCTCCCAATGCTCCGACCTCGGGATCTTTGCACCAGCTGTTCCCTGGCCTCACATGGCCTGGCCTCCTGCCCCCATGGAGCCATGGGCCCATCTCTCGCCTCCTTCAGGCATCTGCTCATGTTCACGCTCAGCAAGGCCTCCTCTGAGCACCCTCTGAACACGGCAGCTCACCCCAAAGTCTGCCAGTTCTTGCCATTCCTTCACCCAGATCTACTTGTTTGGTGTCTCCACAGCATGCATCATTATCTAACATACAACTGGGCTAACATAGTTCTGTAAATTCTCTACCTTCTACTGAAACAAGAGTGCCACAAAGGCAGGGATTTTTGTCTCCTCTGTTGATGACACATGCCCAGTACCCAGCAGAGGTCCTGATGCCACCTCTCAGGTCATCTGAACCCAAAGGTCCTATGTTCCAGCTGGGACATCTCTTCTTTCTGTCCAGTTTGCATCAACTCCCCTTTTTTTTCTGGCAACAGCATCACCTTTTTTCTTTTGGGGTGACCCAGGCCTAGGTAATCAGTGTATTTCATCCCTGGGTACCACAACTGGTCAGGGGTTGACATGTAATGCCAGCCAGGCCAGTGAGATGAGATTCTGAGCTTTTGTTGGAGCTTGGAGAAAGAAATTCTTTATTAGCAGTAAAGCTGAGGACACCTTGTGAAGCTTTAGAGCGAAGCCAACTCAAGGGAAAGTACTAGAAAAAGGCTGGGTTCTGATGACACTGGCTGAGTCCCCAGATCCAGTTGTACTGAAGCCAGAGAACACCCCTGAACTTTTCAGCACAAGTCAATAAATACCCCCTTTTGCAAGGCTAGTTATATTTTCTATCACTTGTTTTAGCAAATACACTCAGGCCCCTGGTCACCTGGACAGGACTTGCCTGCATAGAACTGAATGGGTCTGACATTTTGTTTTCTGACACATTAGATCTCTCAGTGGGTCACAGACAAGACTTGCTGGGTCGGTCCCTCCTTGATAAGACAGCAAATGTCTCTGCTCTGGTCTTCTATGCATTCAGCTCTCAGAAGGTGACCTTATTTCCTGGTACTTATGGGACACCTCGCTGCTGAACATCACATATGGTCTAGAGCTTTGCAGGGTTTGAGTAGACCACTCACAGCACGATGTTCTGGCTCAACCAACCACTGCCAAGAAACACAAGGCCTCCTACTCCTCCAGGTCATTCTCTCCAGTCTAGGCCTTTCCAGTGGGCTCCAAGAGGCCACTCTGCCTGTAGTGTAAAGAGTGAGGGACTAAGGGCAGCCACAAGGATGCCGCAGCACCTCACAGGGAGCTGCAGCCATGGCCCAGGCAAGAGAGGCCTGGACTAGGACTGAAATCTTAACAGTGAAGACAGAGAAAATGGACATACTAGGGACAGCTGTAGGAGGCTAAGCTGGAGGACCTGGTGACTGTACAGGAGCATATGGGAGAAGACTCAGATGTCCAGCTTGGGCAACTGGGAACAGAGCAGCGCCACTCCCCGAGACAGAAACCCAGTGGGAGGGGGGCAGGGCCAGGAAGAGATGCCAAGTTCAGTCTCAGATGCCTGTGAGGTGGCGACAGACCAGAGTTGCTTTAGACAGGACGTGTGCCCCTTCGACATGCCCCATTTCGCTCATTCATTTCACCAGCCTATCAGAAGCTCAGGGGAAAAAAATTAAAATTCATTCATGCCCTTGTTAATGGGCATGGAGGGATGGTTTGGTCCACCTCACGACTTACCTAATAATTTAAACCACCGTGGAACCTAACTTAGAGTCACTCTACCACCCACTTCGTGACAAAACAAACCCATTTCCTAGAACTATGAAGCACATGAGGGATACTTACCAAATGTATCAAGTATGTCGGTGATAAGGACAAATTTGCTTGGGTAGAATTGAATAACGCTGGTGTCTGAGAGAAGCTTTGAACACTAGAAAAGGAGAAAACAAAATTCACTCTGGCAGGCCTGACTTGATTAGGACACTCCAGGCCTGGAGAATTAATGATTTCTATAAACAAGTTGAAGTACTTACCATGTACCAAGCCCTGTGTGGGGCACTGGGCACAGATTGATAAGCAAAACTACTGTGCTTTTGACAAGGGAAGCCAGACTCTGCTCACAACAGAGCCCCTTAAGGAAGAACACCATCTGCTTGCTCTGGAAAGACACAGGACACAGGAAGTCTTATCCAGAAGGATCCTGCTTGTCTACTGAACCAGGATCAGCACTCAGAAAGTCACTGAGAGAAGTGAATGACATCTCTCTTGTCACAGTTTTCTCAGGTGACCCAGTCTTTGTTCCAATTGCATTCCAGCCTGGCTTCCTATGTTTATTTCAAGGTAGTCTGAGTTCGGTATTTCTTTATTTAACTTTTTAACTTTCTTTTTTTTTGGTATGCGCAGGCTGGTCTTGAACCTTTGGTCTCAAGCAATCCTCTTGCTTTAATCTCCCAAAGTGCTGGGTTTACGGACATGAACCACTACACCCAGCCTAAGGTGGTCTGGATTTTTTTTTTCTTTTTTTGAGTTGGGGTCTCACTCTGTTGCCCAGACTAGAGTGTAGTGGTATGCTAGCAGCCACCGTAGCCTCAATCTGCTGGGCTCAGGCAATCCTTCTACCTCAATCTTCCAAGTAACTGGAACTAAAGGCACACACTACCACGTCCGGATTATTTTTTGATTTATTGTGGAGACGAGGTCTCACCAAGTTGTCCAGACTAATCTTAAACCTGTGGGTTCAGGCAATCCTCTCACCTTGGCCTCCCAAAGTGCTAGGATTACAGGCTTGAGCCACCTTTGCCCAGCGGTCTGGATTCTTAAATATTCTTCCCCTATCCCCCTTTTTTTTTAGAGTCAGGGTCTTCTGTCACTCAAGCTAGAGTGCTGTAGTGTGATCATAGCTCATTGCAGCCTTAAACTCCTGGACTCAAGTGATCCTCCCACCTCAGCCTCCCAGGTAGCTGCCATCACACTTGGCTGTTTTTAAAATTGTTTTAAAGAGATAGAATCTCACTATGTCATCCAGGCTGGTCTTGATTTCCTAGGCTCAAGTGATCCTCCCACCTCAGCCTCCTGAGTTGCTAGGATCATAGGTGTGAGCTACAATTCAGCCTTAAACATTCCTTTCTAGAAAATGACCTCATAATTAAATCCCCAGGGCTTTATAAACTCACATCAATTATTTATACTCACTCTCGAATTTCCCTCTAAAAGGAAACATGACAGGCTTCAAAGAGTAATATTTCTCTAGAACTATGATCCTCAACACTGAGATCATCTCAGTTTTGCAGGGAATTGGCCAATTCCGATTGTAACTCATGCTAAAGGGCCACTGACATGTTCTGGATTCTTAACAGAAGATTTCAACCACATAACATAGCCCCAAACACCCCAGATTAAGTCATCTTTTGTGCAGAAACAGAAAAGCTATTTCTACTTTGACAAACTAAATTCCACGCTCTGGAATTCCAAAGTCAGCACAAGTAAAAATACCTTTGTTCTATTTTATCATTCCAATGGTTGACCTTCAAATAGAAAAATGTCACTTACAAATAAAAAACAAACTTTTTGGACATTGGGAAAAGATTATTTAATATGCATTTCCAACATGCAGAGAGTGATTAGAACGTCACCACATCAGGAGATAAGTTGCCATGTGTTTTCAGTTTGGTGTTGTTACCCAACAATTAAATTGTAAGAGTCACAAAATTTCTCCTGAGCATTACATGCCTGAAAGTAAACAACATGTCTGATTTGCAAAACATCCCCTTACAGCCCAGATGTTATTTGGAGGGAAAATGTAAGCTATTAAGACCATAGTGCTGACACCAAACGCAGCGTCTGGATGTATGTGGAATTCCATTTTCTGATGCCTCACTTTGAGATTTTCATACGCCCTTTGTGAGAGCTCCAACTTAAACAACTGCCCCATGAGGTTTCAAGGCTGGAAAAAAACGAACAACCCTGACTCCTAGAGACTGTTTACAATACACAGCTCATGGTTCCTAGGGCTGTGACTTCTCCCAAGTTCCTACCCAGAGCCTCACTTGCAGAGGGTCTCGGAGATGAGTTACTGCCACTGGTGAGGTGAGAGAGAATTTAAGCAGAAGATTAAAAATTAAACACAGCTGGGGCTTCACCAAACATATGTGCATTGATATTCTCCCAAGTTGGTTTCATAAAACATATATTTTATAAAAAATAAAAAAAAAAACAGGAACCGCCAGGCTTGGTGGCTCAGCCTGTAATCCCATGTCTTGGGAGGCTGAGGTGAGTGGATTGCCTGAGCCCACGGGTTCGAGACCCACCTGGGCAACTTGGCAAGACTTCATCTCTACAATAAATCAAAAAATCAGCCGGGCGTGGTAGCACGCGCCTGTAGTTCCAGCTACTCGGAAAGCTGAGGTGGAAGGATTGCCGGAGCCCAGAAGGTCGAGGCTGCAGTGGCCGGAAGCAGCCACTGCACTCCAATCTGGGCAACAGAGTGAGACTCCAACTCAAAAAAGAAAAAAAAAAACAGGAACCAAAATTTTTTTAAATCCAAAATTAAAGTCATAATAATCTTACAAATTAAAGCTATCTTTTAAATCACTACTTTGAAGATGCCACAGTTTTTAAAGCTTTAGTGCCATTTCCTAAACTTGTCTGATAAGAATCAGATACAAGAGTGTGTAGTAACAGTACAAAATTCCCTGCTCCACACCAAAACTCCTGGTCAAAATCTCCACCTGGGGTACCAGGAATCAGTATTTTTAGCAAGGGCTCCAGATGACTGCTACACATGAAAAAGCCTGGAAACACTAGGTTCCTGCTATGTATAATCTGTACCATACACTGCAGGGAATAAGCAGCCTACAAACCAAATATTCTCAACTCCAGAATCATCTGGGGAAATGTTTAAAAGTAATGGCACCTGGGTCCCACCCCCAGACTCTGATTAAACTGCTCTGGAGTGCAGCTTCTTGGACACGAATTTTCTTTTTTGAGTTCTCAAGTGATTCTAATGTGTAGCCAAGTTGAGAATCATTGTTGTAACATGTACCAAACAACCTCCCAATAAATTACTTTGCCGAAACACTTATGATTAAGCTTAGTAACATTGTTGGAAAAACACTGAAAGAATGTTTTTCATTTGTTTTCAATTAGCATATTCTAGAAAGACTGTCGCCCAGACTGGAGTGCAGTGGCAGGATTACAGTTCACCACAGCCTTGACCTCCTGGGTTTACGCAATCCTGCCTCAGCCTCCTGAGTAGCTGGGACCACACGCACATGTCATCATGCTTGGCTAATTGTTCTGGTAGAAACAAGGTCTCACTATGTTGTCCAGGCTGGTCTCGAACTCCTGAGCTCGAGCAATCCTTCTGCCTCAGCCTCTCAAAGTGCAGAAATTACAGGCATGAGCCACCATGTCCGGCCTTAAAAATTTTTTTAACAACCAGAACAAATGGATTAATTAAAATATGACCTATGGCTGAGTACTAGAGAAGGAAGGAAGGAGACCATTACTATCCAGAATAGATTTTAAAAATCCTAAAACTCAGTAAGAAAAACACAAATAACATAATGGAAATATGGGCAAAAGAAGCCAGCAAAAGGCAGTTTACAGAAAAGGAAACCCCAATGGCCTGTAAATATGTGAAAAGATGCTCAATTTTATCAGTCTTCAGGGAGCTGCAAATTAAAACCATAATAAGATATGACTGCATTGCCTCCTAAACTGAAAAATTAAAATAGAAGTCTGTTCAGACCAAATGGTTGTAGAATGCCGAACAGCACCGACTCTCACACACCCACGGCCACCACAAGCAAATGCTGGCACAGCTACTACAGACAGTCACTTAGCATCTGGAAAAGCTGAAGAGCCACAAGCCTGCGACCAAGTGCTGCCACTCTCAGATCTGTGCTCTTATCTAAAGAAAAGCTTGGTACAGGCGCCAGCAAACATGCCCAACCAAGTATGCGCACAGCAACATTGCCCATGATAATGAAGAAAGACGCTGATGCCCATCCACAGATGGCATAATGTATGCATCAGAAGGCTAGTTTATACTCAATTCTTATAAAAATCCTAGGGTTTTTTTTTCTGCAAAAATTGAAAAGCTGATCCTAAAATTAATACAGAAACGCAAAGGATTCAGAATAGCTAAAACAACTTTTAAAAAGAACAAAGTTAAAAGACGTATGCTACCCAGTTTCAAAACTTACTCCAGCCAGGTGCAGTGGCTCATGCCTGTAATCTCAGCACTTTGAGAGGCAGAGGCAAGAGGATTGCCTGAGGCCAGGGGTTCGAGACCAGCCTGGGCAACTTGGCAAGACTTCATCTCCATGATAAATCAAAACAGTTAGCTGGGCATGGTAGCATGTGCCTGTAGTTCCAGCTGCTTGGAAGACAGATGTGGAAGGATCTCCTGAGCCCAGCAGGTCGAGGCTGCAGTGGCAGTGAGCGTGCCACTGCACTCTAGCCTGGGTGACAGAGTAAGACTCTGACTCAAAAATAACAACAACAACAACAAAAAGACTTACTCTAGTGCTACAGTACTCAAGACAGTGAGGAACTGGCATAAGGACTGATTGACAAGATAGCCTTGAGAGTTCAGAAATAAACTCACATTTATGGTTAATTTTTGGCAAAAGTTCCAAGATAATTCAATGGGGAGAAAGATAGTCTTACAGTTGCTGCTGAGGCAACTGTATATTCACATGCAAAAAAATCCCTAGATCCTTATTTCACATCATACACAAAAATTAATTCTAAGTAAAGCATGAACCTAAATGAAAGTGTTAAAACAGTACAACTTCTAGAGGAAAACAAAGGAGGAAATCACTATGACCTAGGGCTAGGCAAAAAGCTCTTAGATACGATTCCAAAAGCATGAGTTAAAATGAAAAAATTGATAAATGAGGCTTTGTTAAAATTAAAAGCTTCTGTACTTCAAAAGACACCAGTATGAAAATAGAAAGACAAGCCACAGACTAGGAGATCATATACTTGATCAAGAACTAGTATCAAAAATATATGAAGTTTAAGGTGGGCATGGTGGCTCACACCTGTAATTCCAGCACTTTGGGAGGTAGAGGTGAGAGGACTGCCTGAGCCTAGAGGTTTGAGACCAGCCCAGGCAACCTGGTGAGACCTCTACAATAAATCACAAAATTAGCTGGGTGTGGTGGCACACACCTGTCGTTCCAGCTACTTGGAAGGCTGAGGCAGAAGAATCACCTGAGCCCAACAGGTCAAGGCTGCAGTGGCTGTGAGTGTGCCAATGCACTCCAGCCTGGGTGACAGAGTGAGACTCCTACTCAAAAAAAAAAAAAGAAAAGAAAAGAAAAGAAAACTTAGTCCATACAAAGACTTTGTGTGCAAATGTTTGTGGCTGCTATTATTTATAACAGAGAGTGAAAACAACCCAAATGTCCATCAGATTGTTAAACAAAATATGGTTATCCATACAATGGAATACTATTTGTCAATAAAAAGGAAACTCACACTACCAATAGTACAAACAAACTACAACATGAGTGAACCTCAAAAACATTACACTAAAGAAAAAAAATAACCCAGTTAAAAATGGGTAAATAAGCAGAAGATGTGTAAATGACTAACAAGTATATGAAGAAATGCCAACACCAGTAATCATCAGGGAAATGTAAATCAAAACCACAATGAGAATGTCTACTATCAAAAAGACAAAAAAATAGACCAAGCACAGTGGTGCGTACCTACTGTCCCAGCTACGTGGGAGGTGGGAGGATTATTTGAGCCCAGGAGTTTGAGGCCACAGTGAGCTATGATCACACCACTGCACTCCAGCCAAGGCAACAGAGTGAGACCCTGTCTCTAAAAATAAAATAAAATAATGCTGGTGAGGCTGCAGAGAAAAGGAAACTCCTATAAACTGTTGGTGGGAATGTAAATTAGAGCAGCTATTATGGAGAACAGTATAGAAGTTTCTCAAAAAACCAAAACTGGTACTACCACATGGCCCAGCAATCTCACTCCTGGATACTTAACCACATGAAAGGAGATCAATGTATCAAACAGACATCTGCACTCTCATGTTTACTGCAGAACTAGTCACAAAAGTCAAGATAAAGAATCAATCAAAATGTCCATCAGCGAAAGGACAAGAAAATGTGGCCTATAGACACAATAGAATATTATTCAGCCATAAAAAAGACTTAAGATCTTGTCGTTTGCAGTAACAGGGATGAAAATGGAGAAAATCATGTTAAGTGAAACAGGCAAAGAAAGATATATACTCCATGCTCTTACTCATATGTGGGAGCTAAGAAAGCCGAACTCATGGAAGTAGAGTGGAATTGTGGTTACCAGAGGCTGGGAAGGGGAGGGAGGTAGGGGAGGACAGGAGAGAGGTTGGTTAACAGGTACAAACTACAGCGGGGGGAAAGAGTTCTAGTGATCCACAGTGTTGGAGGGTGACGACAGCCACAATTTATGGTAGATTTTCTAGAATAGAGAATTTGAATGTTTCCAACACAAATAAATGAGAGATGTCTGAGGTGATGAATATGTTAATTATCCTAATCTGATCATTACACTGCATACATATATCAAAATATCATTCTGTATCCCATAAATATATACAATGATTATGCGTCAATTAAAAAAAAAACACACCATGCTACATAAAAGAAACCAGATGCAAGAGATTACACACTGAATGATCCCAACGTATATTATATATGAACTGTTCAAGAAAGGCAGATTTACAGAGTCAGAAAGCAGTCCTGTGGTTTTCTGGGGCTGGGTGTGGTAGCAGGATTTGATTGCAAACAGGTTTGAGGGAATTTTGGAGAGCTATGAAAATATTCTAAGACTGGATTGTGTATAGTTCTCAACTCTATAAATTTAGTAAAAGTCACTGAATTATACACTTATAAAGGGTGGACTTTATGATATGTAAAATATACCTCAAGAAAGCAGCCATGTCCCTTCCCCTAAAAAAATTTTACTGCAGAATCAGTAAGGTGAGCTGTGCTCATCTCTCCAGATTCTGCATCCTGACTATGTTTGTTGATAAAGCCTATCCTTAATGTACTGCAGAATCGTTATCATTAACCAGATGTGGAGTTGATTAAACACTCTCGTGATTATTTTGTTTGAGAAGACACGAATTAAATCTCCTTCTGATGTAAAGCTTTCAGAAGTCACAGCTCTGAACTCAATACTCTATGGAGAGAGGCTGCCAATGCAAATATTTTGAAGGAGCACTTGTGAGTCCAGATAGCTTCTCACTTGAGCCACTCAGCAAGCCACCCTCGTCACAGGCATCCAGGATGAGAGGACCATTTTTCAGGAGTATTTACTTAGTAAACTAACAAAAACGACTGAAAAGAAATTGGCTTGTGTTTATCTTCCATCAAGAAACACCAAAAAAAATCACTCCTGCCATATAAGGAGTTGTCTCAAAAGACTTCAAGTGTCCAGTGTAAGACTCCCGGACTCTGCTGTCTCTCAAAAGACACAGGTGAGAAAAAGTTAAAATGAGAACCACTCTTGGGCCACAAGAATAAGACCTGTAGGAAAATAGCTTATTCTGGTTCTTGGCCCTGAAGGTCATACTATGAAAACAAACGCCACATTATCATGATATCAAATGAGAATGTGATCTGTCCTGTTGAACTAAAATGGCTGTTCAGAAATCTTTTAACTCTCCTCTGAAAATGACAATCCAAGAGTTATTCCTTTTGTAGTGTGCTTCTTAGCACGTCCTGCCAAGACAGTATGACCTTCAGGGCCAAGAACAGAATAAGCTATTTTCCGTACAGGTCTTGCTCTTGTGGTTCAAGAGTTTTTACTGGCTCAATAAATTCATCAACAAAGAGGAATCAATGAACGTACTGCTCCCAACACTGTAAACATCTTCTACTAGTCATAGTTATGCAGAATGTCTTAAAAATGCATATATCAGGAATACACATCATTAATCCCAAAGATAACCAAGCCAAATTGGTCAAGGAAACCCACAAGACAGTTGCTCAATCTTTAATGTATACAAATCATAAATGTGTCAGGGGTTGTACCATGTTGGGTTGTACTGTACAACCCCAGAAAGTAGCATCAATTCTATACCTAGGGTGAAGTATGCTTCCTAGAATTGTACAGTACACAACCTGTGCAGCTGCACATGGTGGCCCTGGGATTAGCCATCTCATTAAAACAGATTCACAGCCAAGGTCTTTGTCAGAAGAGGTATATGAAAATGAAAGAAAGCCAGGTTTGGTGGCTCAGCCTGTAATCCCGCGCTTTTAGGAGGCGGAGGTAAGTGGATTGCCTGAGCCCGCGGGTTCAAGACCCGCCTGGGCAACTTGGCGAGACCTCATCTCTACAATAAATCAAAAAATTAGCCGGGCATGGTAGCACGTGCCTGTAGTTCCGGCTACTTGGAAGGCTGAGGCGGAAGGATTGCCAGAGCTCAGCAGGTCGAGGCTGCAGTGGCCGGAAGCGGCCACTGCACTCCAGTCTAGGTGACAGAGTGAGACTCCAACTCAAAAAAAAAAAAAAAGAAAATGAAAGAGATGAAAAAAACAGGGATAAGATCTTAAAGACAGACTTCTGAAAACCCTAATAATCCACAAAGGAGTTTTACATAGGAAATTTAAGGGGGGAAAGAAAAATCACTAGACCTGACCTGGATGACTATTTTTAAAGCCTTCACTTTCTGGTCCGAGGCCCAGGCGTCCTTCAGCGACTGGTTGAGTTCTTCTATGCGGTTCACGTAATCCTGTTGAGTCAAATTCAATAGCTCCTTTTGGGAACCCTGTGGGGAGAAAGTAAAGGCGTTAGCACAGTCAGAAAAATGTTGTGTGACCACCACTCTGTGAAGAACACTGAGTATTGGCTGAACTCTGGTCTCTCAATTTCCCTCATATTCCCACCAGGACTGACAGTTGTATCTTACAATGTGCGGTCAAAGAAGGGATGACGAAGACGGGCAGAGTGCAGTAAGTTGAGAGACTGGCCTTGGAGGAGGAAGTTGGACCTAAGCCACCCCTCAGCTTAGCCACTGACCAGCTGGATGATTCTGGGTGAGATGCCTTCCCTTTTGAGGCTCATCTGCGAATTGGGATAACAAGACTGACCTCATTCAACCAACAGCTGTTGGGCCTGTGTGCCAGGCAGAGTACCAGACCAGATGCTCGAGATACAAAGACACTTCTGCTCAAATGCTGAAGCAAGGAGACATTACAGGGTATTTGGGCATTGATAGCACTTACAGTACTGAGGACGAGATGGACTTAACACACAGAGAAATGCTCAGGAGGAAGCACAATTCTATGAGGACATACATCATGGTTCATTGGCTCTGAGGTGCTCACTGAAGAAAGCACAACTGGTTCATGTGCCACTAAGGATCACTAATGGGCACCGATTGAGGGATACACCCCAATTTCAGAGATATTCAAATGTGAGGGAAATGGTTCATCTTAGAATAGAAGAATCATAGTCACAAACACCTGGACTGTGGACGGGGACGGATGCTCAGGAATGGTTTCCTGCAGGAAGTGATGCTTGAGACAAGCTCTCAGTGGAGTACAGGTGTTAACTAGGCACTGAGGGTGGGGTGGAACAAGGAGAGAGTATGAGCAACAGAGAGAAGACAATGGCAAAAACCCACGGCAGATGAGAGCAAGGTCATCACAGGAATGAAATGACATGCAGGCAAAGACTCAGCACAGTACCTGGTACACAGCAAGCGCCCCTTCACCCTTTGCCATTAAGAGGCTGTTCACACAGCTCACAGGAGTAGGGGTCATGCTAACACACATGATGAAACCAGGAACCAAACCTTTTTTACAGGCACATTTCCTGGAATCCAAAGCGAAGAACCCTTTATTAAAGAAATAAGAGTAGAAGATTCAGGGAATTTGGACTGACCCCGACTGGAAACCTAAACTGTGAGGCAGAGACTTCCTTGCCCCTCTGGAGGAGGAGCCACATGACTAATTGGGCAAAAGGGCATGTGTCCCTTCTGGGTTGAGGCGGTGAAAAATGATTCTCTCTTCAGCCCTTGCTATTACAACCTTGGAAGCCAAGGCTGAAATGGCAGCAGCATGAGATGGTGCTGTGTCCATCTCCTGCCCTGGGTATGCCATGTGAGCAAGAAATAAACCTTTATTATATGAAACCACTGAGATATGGGGGGTTTGCCTGTTACTGCAGTATAACCTAGCCTTGTCCTTGCTAACATATGTTAACCTAGAAACCACAGGGCAGCCAGCTGCTGTTGTGAACAGGGAGAAACAAGGACACCAGAAAAAAAGTGAAGGAGAACTACAGAGAATAAGCAACAAGAGGCTACACAGACCTGAGAGAGAGAGACAGAGAGGACAGCTGCCATGTTTTCCAGTGGCTCCTCAGCTCCCTTGGTTCAGGGCAGAGGCACCATCTCCCTCCAATAGAGCTCCCACTTTCAAACTGAAGCCTGCTCCAGTTACCTCCAGATACTCATGGACCGAAGAGCTTCTAACACCATCAGCAATTTCCTGACTACCAGTCAATGCTGGCTGATGACGTGCAGACTGAGGCTCTTGGGCACCTTGACTCAAAAGTGTCATTTCTTAATGGGGAAGTAAGATACTGGGCTATTAGACTCTGCTGAGCCCCGAGCAGCTCTCATCTGAGAGCTGGGACGACCCTGCCCAAAGGGCAAGAGGCAAGACAGGGCACTGGGAACTGCTATCACACGGTCCTGGATGGTTTCCAAAACACCTGCATTCAATCCACACAACTATTCTTGATCCCCATGTTACAAATGAAGAAACAGATACAGGAAAGGCACATATCCAAGGCTACCCTGGCAGTACGTGGCCTACCTATGGCCTCCAGACTCAGGATAACAATGGAGACAGCAGCCAACACGTGCACAGCACGTACCAAGCACTTTGCGAAGCCACTTCATACATATTAACTCATTTAATCTTTAAAACAACCCTCTGGATAGGTAATGCTTATTTTGCAGACAAGTAAACTGAGGCACAGAGCAGTTAAGAGCCTTGTCTAATATCACACAATTACTCAGCAGGTGCCCTCTCCATAGTGTGCCCTCTCACCCACAGTGCTAAGTTGCCTCTCAAAATGACATTCCAGAGGACAAGAACTCACCTGTCTGAGGGGCCAGGCTAGTGCTGTTTACAAGTGAGTCAGGACAGGGAAGCCCTGGTAACCTGAACAGTGCAAGCTCTGGTCAAATGCAAGAATGTGGACATATGGCTATCGGGTGGAATTTTTCAAGAGAAGCCAGAAACTGCATCTGTCTGTTAAATGTGCCAGTTTTTAAGAGGTGGTAAATGATTCATTTTTCCACAGAATATGGAGGCCAGTTAAGGCTTCTGTGGGCCACATCCAGCCAGCGGAGCATCTGTGTGCAGCCTCTGTGGCAAAGTGAGATCTTTATACTCCATGAGCCTGCTTCAAAAGGAGTCGACTCCATTGGTTTTCACCATTAGACCCTGTCCCCAGATGACCCAGCTTTGCACGGGCATCACAATGAGAAAAGATGCCTTCAGACAAGCAGGAAAGTCAGGCTTCTGTGAGCTCCGCCAACTGCATGCTGGCCTCTTTCCCTGGATGGTGTCATCGCCTCAGGAGGACAGAGCACAATGCATGGCCTGAGAATTAATCAAAGAGCAGCCAACAAGATGGATCCCCCTTGGTAGAAGGAAGGAAAGCTCCCCCCACTCCCTGAGCTCAGTAATGCCTTGCTCACCTCTTCAAAGTCATCCAGCTCCTCCAACCGAGTCCGAACCTTCTCCGACATGGCGGATGCAGAGGCCCCCGCTCTGCCTAAACAGAATTGATTTATGTCACACAGGTGGTTTTTCTAGTGCACCAACACCCCCAAGGCATTTTTCACTTCACACTTCATCATGAATAATGACGCCAGAGAAGGACTTCATTACAGAAAACTCTCCAAGATTCTGAAAGCAGCTTCCTTACGTAACCCAACTTCCATCAGAAACACTTTCCACTTAAAAGCTGTCTCTAGGCCGGGTATGGTGGTTCAAGCCTGTAATCCCAGCACTTTGGGAGGCCGAGGTGAGAGCAATGCCTGAACCTAAGGGCAACAGTCTGGGCAACATGGTGAGACCTCATTTCTACAATAAATTTAAGAAAATTAGCCAGGTGTGGTAAAGTACACCTGTAGTTCTGGCTACTTGGAGGGCTGAGGTGGAAAGATCATCGGAGTGCAGCAGGTCGACACTGGGGTGGCTGTGAGCGTGCCACTGCACTCCAGCCTAGGCAACAAAGTGAGACTCCAACTCAAAAAAAAAAACTAAAGAAGCTGTCTCTGGAAGCACAGTGGGCTGGCCTCAAAAAGGTTAACTGTACATTCTAGATTTACAAACTTAGCTCTGTGACATTTATTTATTCCTAAAGAAAGGCAGTTCAGCTAGAGATGCCAAAACTCCATCATTTCATTGTTTTCCAAGAACAAAAGGCCCTCTCAGGCTTGTGCTCACAGCGTAGAACTGTCGTGCTCGGTGCTAACAAAACAACCATCTTACTGTCTGCCCAGAGGTGGAAACACTGGGGCTTCAAAGCCCTCTCTCCGAGCAAACAAGACAGCTGCGGCTCCGTCCAGCATCTGTCAGCACAATTCTTGCCATCAGCAGGGACTAGGGAAGAGGGGCGAAGGAAGGGCCTCCAGGCCATGGGGCACCACGGGACAGGGCCCTCCATCCAGCCAGCTGCTGGCCCCTGTGGCTGCCTATTTCAGAATCCCTTCCCCATCTTAAGGAGGCCTCTGCTTTACTTTGGAGGTCACATGGCTCACATGATCCCCAGCTCCTCCCTTCCAAACCCACTCCTAGAAACTCACTCCCCTCTTTTTTTTTTTTTTGAGTTGGAGTCTCACTCTGTCACCCAGACTGGAGTGCAGTGGCCGCTCCCAGCCACCGCAGCCTCGACCTGCTGGGCTCCGGCGATCCTTCCGCCTCAGCCTTCCAAGTAGCCGGAATTACAGGCGCGCGCTACCACGCCCAGCTGATTTTTTGATTTATTGTAGAGATGAGGTCTTGCTGCCCAGGCGGGTCTCGAACCCACGGGCTCAGGCAATCCACTCACCTCAGCCTCCCAAAGGCGCGGGATTACAGGCTGAGCCACCGAGCCCGGCTCCCTCTTTTTGAAGGTACTGATTTCTCAGCTCTGGTGCCCACTCACATGTGGTAAACAGACAGCATGGGGCAATTATTTAATTACTAACAACTACTACTAACAACTACTTCATTAATGAAGCTTCCAAATAACTTGTCTTTTTTTTTTCAACTCGTTTCTACTTTTTCCTTCACATAGTAAATATGGAAACTATGTACATGGACATTTTAACAAATAACCCCCATAAAACCCTTCTACCCAGCACCCAGGTCAGCCATCGCCTTGCTGTCTTCGATCACTACAACTTTGGTTCACAACATTCACCCCAGTTGTTGCAAAGAGCTGGACTTCACTGCTGTGTAGAATTTTCCATTGTCTGAACAGACCACAACTGATTTCTTCATTCAACTGTCCATGGAAGGTGGGGTTGTTTCCTGCTTGGGGCTATTACTACAAACAATGCAGCCATGGACATTTTTGCACATGCCTCCTAGTTCATATATGCATGAAATTCTGCAGGTAGGCTTCTCAATCTTTCACAGGAATCACTTAAGAACCTGATATTCTGCATGTCTAATGAGCTCCCAAGTGATGTCAATGTGGTCCCTGGGTCACACTTTAAGAAGCATGGACCTAGGGTTGGAGATCTCTTTCTGGGAAAGGACCTGATATAAATATTTTAGGTTTTGCAAGTCACGAAGTCTCACAACTACTCAACTCTGCCATTGTAGCACAAAGGAAGGCACAGATAACATGTAAACAAATTGATAGGGCTGTGTTCCAATAAAAATTTATTTACAAAAACTGGTGGTGGACCAGACTTGGCCTGCAGGATTTAGCTTACCAATCCCTGATCCAGGGTACACCCTAGTAGTGGAACTGCTAGATCTATGGGTTAGTACACTGTCTTAATCCCTTAGAGCTGCTATAATGAAATACCATAAACTGGGTAGCTTATAAACAACAGAAATGTATTTCTCACAATTCTGGAGACTGGAACGTCCAAGATCAGGGTGCCGGCAGATGTGGTGTCTGGTGAGGGCCTGCTTTCTGGTTTCTGATTCACAGAGGGCACCTTCTTGCTGTGTCCTCACATGGTAGAAGGGGCAAGGGAGATCCTTTGGGCCTCTTTTATAAGGACACTGGTCCATTTAGGAGGGCTCTATCCTCATGACCTAATTGCTGTCCAAAAGGGCTCATCTCCTAATACTATCACCATGGAGGTTAGGATTTCAACATATGAATCTTGGGGGGAAAACAAACATTCAGATCATAGCACCCATCTTCAAAGTTAATAAATAATGCAAACGTGTTTTACAAAGTGGTTGTGGCATTTTCCATTCCCACCAACTGCAGATGAGAGCGCCTACGGCTCTACAAGCTCATCAGCATTTGGCGCTATGGTTTAGATATGATTTTGCTGGCCCTGCCAAGTCTCATTTGAAATTTGATTCCTGATGTTGGAGGTGGGGCGTGGTGGAGGTGTGTAGGTCGTGAGGGAAGATCCCTCATGAGTGCTTGGTGCCATCCTCACAGTAATGAGTCAGTTCTCTTAGTTCATTTTTTATTTAAAGTGTCCACACACAGCATGGATATTGGTAGTTGTTGACAAGAGCCTGGTACCTTCCCCCACCTCTCTTGCCTTTTCTCACCATGTGATCGTGCACACACCTGCCTTGCCATGAGTGGAAACAGCCTGAGGCCTTCACCAAGAGCAGATGCCTCTTGTACAACCTGCAGAGCCATGCACCAAACAAACCTCTTATCTTTATGAATGGCCCTGCCTCGGGTATTCCTTTATAACAACATAAAATGGACTAAGACATTCAATAGCACCAATCTATTTGGTCTTTCCAAAGTGGTGGATATGTAATCGTACACTTCACTTTTTCTGGTCTAGGGTCAGAGTTATGTCCATACAAAGCTGTTTTCACTTGCTTGACTTAAATGTGTGTCTCATCCTGCAGAGCACAAGGAGAGAGGGCTACAGCAGCTGCCACGTTGATGACCTGCACAGATACCAAGACTGTTGTGCATCAGCAGCCTATGATCTGTCAGTCACTCCACAATCACCTGGCAGCTTCAAAACAGAACTTCTGGGGTCCCATTCTATGGGAGAAATTCAACGAGTGGAGGTCAGTGGTCTATCATTATGGAAAAGTTCCTCAGGTGTTCCTATTTTGTCCAGCAGTTTGAGACTCCCTGGTCCAGAGCTTCTGATTGTGTGTCTTAGCAGAGGAAACTGAGAACTGCTATCTTCAGGGACCAGTAGCCCATAAGACTGTGCGTGTAATCCCCTCACTGGCCTTATTTCACAAGGGACAAACACTTAAGGCAAAGTGAGGGGAGACTATTCCTCTGTAACTTGAAAACAGTAAGCTTATCTTAACTCCTGATAACTTCTTTGGTCTTTTTTAACTTATGCTCTAAATATGTACTTTTAGTTCTATGCCTACACACAATCTAAGAAATAGCAGCTGCAACTGAATGAAACATCAGGATTGCATAATAAAAACTTTTTTTTCTTGTAAAATTATATTAAAGGTAATGGCAGAATTTTCCCATCAAAACAATAAAAAATTCCTCTTACCTTTTTCAGATCCCATAAACAGATTCTGTAAAGACATAAAAATTCATTAATAAAAAAATCTAAGGAAATATGGCCACTGCTTTCCAAAAAGAAGTCCTTTATTTATCCGAATGAATGACAAAAATTTATTTTAAAAAATGGAATTATCTTTGGGAGGATGGGCCAGGCCCCTTGAAGTATACTCAGAATTTGTTCCTCCAGATAAAATGGTCAACCAGATAAAATGGTCAACCAAGTTTTAACTGGAAGTTTTGAGAAGGTTGCATCACAATTTGTGGAAGAAATGTCCAGAGTTACAACAAACAGGTGACTGGTTCTTCCACCGTAACAATACACCTACCCACACTGTGCTGAGTGTTTAGCAATTTTTGACCCAAAATGGCATAACCTCCTCCCTATTCACCTGATCGTGCCCCAAATGACAATTTTTTTTGTTTCTCTGGATTAAAATAGTCCTCAAAGGGAAACGTTTAGCCAACGTGGAAGAGGCAAAACAATAAATGGCAGAAGCACTAAAAGGCATCCAAATTGACGAGCATAAAAGCTATTGTAAGCAGTGGAAAGGGCATCTTGATAGGTGTATTGTATCAAGTGGAGAGTACTTTGAAAGTGACTAAAGTTTACACATGTAAATAAATACACAATTTTTTATAAATAAATCTCAGGTTCTTTTTGGTTCCTCCTTATATATTCAAAGAAGGAAAATATGGGTTATTAAAAACCACTGGAGGCCAGGCATGGTGGCTCACGCTCAGCACTTTGGGAGGTAGAAGTAAGAGGACTGCCTGAGCCCAGGGGTTCAAGATCAGCCTGGGCAACATAGTGAGGCCTTGTGTCTACAGTTAAAAAAAAAAATAGCCAGACACAGTGGAAACACACCTGTGGTTTCAGCTACTTGGAAGGTAGAAGTGGAAGGATCACACGAGCCTGGCAGGTCAAGGCTGCAGTGGCTTTGAGTGTGCCACTGCACTCCAGCCTGGGTGACAAAGTAAGACTGCAACTCAAAAACAAAACAAAACAAAAAAAACCTACTGGAGATTAAAATTTGTACTCAATTCAAGGCTCTTAAAGTGAGTCAAAAAAATACCAAAGTGTTTGATATGACAGTGAGTGACATAACAGAAATATGTTTAAACTACTTAAATCGAGTCTCTCACTCTCTACACTCTTCACATTTGGGGCAAGGAAGCTCTGTGGGGATTATTCTGCACCTGGTAGGATGCTGAGTAGCATCTCTGGCGTCCGCCCTCTAGATGCTAGTAGCCCCCAGAATTGTAACAACTGAAAATGTCTCCAGATATTGCCAAATGACTCCCAGGGGATAAAATTACTCCTGGTTGAGGATCACTGCTCTAAGTTATCTCTATGCATTCAGAAAAAAAATAAGAAAAAAATATCAATAGTCAAGCAATTCTGCTCAATGAGTATACACACTGGAAAAAAGAGGGACAGGAGAAGATGTGTGGCCAAACCTTCCCAGTTACCTGCTGAGCTCACCCCTCCTTCTCTGGCCACAGCCCAATTTTTAAAATTTATTTAAAGTTTTTAAATTAAAAATTAATTTTTAAAATTTTTATTATTATTTTTTTAGCAACAGGGTTTTGCTCTGTCACCCAGGTTGGTGGTATACAGCAGCACAGTCATAGTTCACTGCAGCCCCCAACTCCTAAGATCAAGGGATCTTCCTCACTTAGTCTCATAAGTAGCTGAGACTATAGGCACAGGTCACTCTATTTGGCTAATTTTTAAACTTGTTTTTTAAGAGACAGGATCTCACTGTATTGCTCAGGCTGGTCTGGAAATCCTGGCCTCAAGTTATCTTCCCACCTTTGCCTCCCAAAGTGCTGGGATTATAAGCGTGAGCCACTGCATCCAGCCCCACAGCCTGATTTCTAGATTTCTCAGCTTTGCTTGCATCTGTGTACAGTCCATGACTAACTTCAAGACAATGTAATAGAGGTGTTGGGGAGGACTGGGAAGACTCCTTAATGGGAGGGGGCATATCTTTCTCTCCCTTTCCTCCTTCTGTCTACCAAACTGGACATGAGGCAATACTAAACATGGCAGATAGGCAAGACAGGAAAAGCTGGAAACCTAATGACTTCTTTCCAGTGTAAGGAGAGATACCACTCTTATTTACATCAGTTATAAACAATCAGACCTAACCCTAACTCACATAGGCGTTAACCTGCTTTCCCTTGGTTGATTTCAACTCTCCTGAGTCTTTCCTTTCGGGAGCAACTTGCCAAATGGAGGGTACGTCTCGTACTTCATATCTGCCTCTAGGCATATGCCAACTACCTCATCTACTGGCCACCCAAAATATAGTGAACTTCCAGCTCCAGTAGAACAGCAGTCATGTGGAACTCAGGGAGCAGCTGCCTGTCCTTCTCCAGTGAGGTGCTCTCTTCACAACTCAAACGTCTTCTGAAGACTCTACTGTTCCAGATTTTTCTCTGAACTGTGCCACATCCCTAATTCTTGGTTTTCCTTCTTCTGAGAAACAATCAACACACTTTTTTCCCAATTAACATTGATATAATAAGTGGAACTGCTGGGCACAGTAGCTCATGTCTATAATTCCAGTACTCTGGGAGACTGAGGCAGGAGGATCGCTAGAGCCCAGAGGTTTGAGACCAGCCTGGATAATATAGCAAAACACCATCTCTACAAAAAATAAAATAAATGAAACTTAGAGCCCAGAATTTGGGAAAACACAACAAAAAGAAATGACTGCTAGCTGGGAAGTAAACCCTGGGAGAAAGTCCCCTGGTACTCACGATAGACAGCTTTTCTGTAGTAGTGTACCGGGCAAGGATTTCTCCCCGTTTGTTGGCCCAGGGCTCAAAATCCGATCCTACAATGGAATTATCCTCTCTATCACGTTTCTTTCTGGAGCTGTCCTAAGGAAAGGCAAGACAATCTCTTCAGTAGAAATACCATTTTAATCTTTAAAAATATACATATAAGCAGAAGGCAAATAGTCCTTCACTGTGGAATAAAATATATAAAAGGTATACTATAATTAAAAAAAATTTCAGGCCATTTCATCATAAATGATCAATAAACATATCAAAAAATGCTCAAACTCTTTAAGAATAAAAGAAAGGCAAACTGAAAAAGGCCATTTTTCAACTGTCAGAATGACAAAAAGTTAGAACGATGGCTAATATCCAGGTTGGCAAGGATACTGGGACACAGGTACTTTTCAACATTGCTGGTGGGAATATAAACTGGTTAAGCCTTTTGGGAGGACAATTTTGGGGTAGCCAGCAAGACCCTAAATACACATTGCCTTAACCCAGCAAAAAACGTCTAGGTCGCCATCTTGTAGAAATCCTTGTGCACAGACACCAAGATATAAGTATGTTCAGGATCATGGCGCATCACTGTTTATACTAGCAAAACCCCAAAACTATGTGTACATTAGTAGAAGGATGGCAAACTAAAATAAATCATACCCATGCTTTAGAATATAATATGGCTACTAATATGGAAAGTTCTCCAAGACATATGGCCAAGTTAAAAAAAAAATGCTGCAGAAAACTCATTCAATTTATATATACATTAAAAAAAAAACAAAACCATAAATGAATGTGTGAAATGTAGCATAGGCTGATGGTTGAGGGTGTGGATTCTGAAGTCAGACTGGCCGGAGTTGAATTCCAGCTTGGATGTCACTTGACATCTCTGTCCCTCTGTGGCTGCCTCTCTAAATGGGGGTTATAATACCTCTCACAGGTATTACAAGAACTGAACAAGAAAAGCACTTAGAAAAATGCCAGTCACGCAGAAGGTTGACACTATCATAATTTATATATAAGTATGTATGGAAATGCTCAGAAATTGCTGTCATAAATATCTATGAAAATATAAACAAAAAACCATGGAAAAAGACACATTACACTGATCAAATCATTACCATCAGGGTGGAGAGCAGAATTAGGAGGACTGGCCTACAGGTGTCTGCAGTGTCTGACTCTTTCATATCAAAAATTAGTGAATTACCTATATAATTATGTAAAAATAATAAGATTGAAATAAATAACAAAGTTTGAGATGCTTTCAAAAAAGAAAGAAAGAAAAAGACTTCCCGGATCTACACGAGCCTCTTATCAGCAATGTCTTCCCTGTAGACATCTGGATGATTTGAACTGATACAACCAGAATGCACCCATATGCATTCATTGTGCAAAATGTGCATTAATTGTGCTAAAAACAAAATGGGGAAGAAAACCATCCATGCCTGTAATCACAGAACCAACCCTCCAGCTAGGCGACTATATCCAGGGCATGTTACCGTGGCAGCTGCCAAGGTTGCAGGGTCAGCGGTGGCTGCGAACATGGAGAGGGGGTCGGTCCCATCCAGGACGCTGCTCAGCGGGTCCACCACGGAGCTGGAGGAGGAGGAAGACGTGGACGAAGTGCTTCCTTTCCGGCTCACTTTCTTTGTCTTTGATTCTGTGACCTGTGGGGAAAATTTCTGGAATTAAAAATGGAGACCTCCCAAGACTTTCCCCAGTGAAACACTGAAGGGATTTCTTCCTCTCATTCTGGTAGGTGAATTGCCAGTTCATTTGCAGTAGAGGCTTATCAATGCAGGGGATGCTTACTTGGGTGACAAATTGACAGGACTCATAATCACAGCTGTCGAGGAAGGGAAGGCAGGAAGTTAGGGCTAGAAAATGTAAAAAAAAATAATAACTGGGAGGCCATTGGACTGAGATGGCTCAGCATCTTGGGTTCATATGCAGCAAACCAAAATCCAGTTCACAGTCAACAGCAAAACAAGACTCAATGACTACTAATCCCCAATTAACCTCTAACTAGAGACTACCAAACAGAAACCACCAACTCACCTCCAAGCAAGGAATTTCTACTTTAGTCAAAATATTTTCTGGCTTGCTCCCAAGAACAGAGTTAAAAGTATAGCCGGTTGCAGTGGCTCACATCTGTAATCCTAGCACTTTGGGAGGCCGAGGTGAGAGGATTTCTTGAGACTAGGGGTTCGAGACCAGCCTGGACAACTTGGCAAGACCTCATCTCTAAAATAAATTAAAAAATTAGCCAGGCATGGTGGTACACGCCTGTGTTCCTGCCACTTGGAAGGCTGAGGTGGAAGGATCGCCTGAGCCCAACAGGTTGAGGCTGCGGTGGCCACGAGTGTGCCACTGCACTCCAGCCTAGACAACAGAGTAAGGCTCCAACTCAAAATAAAAACAAAAAAGTGTGCCCCTCATACCCCCTCATTGGAACCCTAAACCACATAAGGCCTGGTGCTGTCCCATTCATGAACTGATGAAGATGCAAATAAACCTGTTAAACTTTTAATGTGCCCAAGTTTATCTTTTAACGGAAAGAAGAGATAGGGCCATTATGATTTAAAAGGTGATTATAACATAACACAAAATATTTATTTGGTCTCTGTCCTGGTTCCTGACACAGAGTTCCTAAAACCTTGGATTTCCTGGGTGACAGGAGCATCTTTTCTCCTAATGAGGTGACTTTTTTTTTGAGTTGGAGTCTCACTCTGTCGTCCAGGTTGGAATGCAGTGGCTCGCTCATGGCCACTACAGCCTCAACCTGCTGGGCTCAGGGGATCCTTCCATCTCAACCTTCCAAGTAGCTGGAGCCACAGGAGCACACCACCACACCCAGTTAATTTTTTGATTTATTGTAGAGAAGAGGTCTCACCATGTTGCTCAGGCTGGTCTCAAACCCATGGACTCAGGCAGTCCTCTCACCCCCACCTCCCAAATTGCTGGGATTACAGGCGTGAGCCACCGTACCCAGTGAGGTGACTCTTGAGGGGCTCCTGGAGAGCTTCAGGATGGGGGCTGGCCACCAGAAAAACTAAGCTTGGAACTATAGCCCCATGCCCCATCCTCCAGGGAGGCAAGAGGGGCTGGAGGCTGAGTCAATAATCAATCATGCCTACATGATAAAGCCTCCAGAAACACCCATCACAGAGCTTCTGGGTTGGTGGACAAGAACACACAGAGGTGCCTGAAGGGTGGCTCACCAGAGGCCATGGCAGCTCTGTGCCATGATCTTCACCTTATGTTCCCTTCATCAGGCTGTTCATCTGTACCCTTCGTAATATCCTTTATAATAAACTGGCACAGTTTCCTTGAATTCTATAAGACTTTAGAGCAAATGGGTATTATTATTGTCATTATTATTTTAATTGGGGTCTCACTCAGTCACTCAACTTTGGAGCAGTGGCACGATCACAGCTCCCCCACAGCCTCAACCTCCTAGACTCAGTCAATCCTTCTGCCTCAACCTCTCAAGTAGCTGGGACTACAGGCAATGCACCACCATGAAAAACTTTTTGTAGAGAAGAGGTCTCACTATGTTGCCCCAGGCTGGTCTCGACTCCTAGCCACAAGCAATCCTCCAGCCTTGGCCTCCCAAAGGGCTGGCATTACAGGTGTGAGCCACCACACCCAGCTAGAGTGATTTTTAATATTCCAAACAGGAAAATTAAGAAGCAAGATATATTCTGTTAATACATCCAAATCAGGAGCAAAGTCATCCCATTCCTATGGCAACCTTACTAACATGAGAGAGAATAAAAATGATGATGGAAGAGGCCAACATCAGAAAGAAGAGGCAGTGAACAAACTGGCTGATTCAAATGTGCAAAAGTAGCAAAACAGAAAAGACTCAGGAATGTTGTCTGTCATTTCATGAGATAAGAATGTCACTTACAGAAATGCTTAACAAAACTTACAGTGATGGGCTTCAGAGGGTGATAGTCCCCAAACTCCAAGGGAATAGCCTCCAGTCGGCATGATGCAAACTCAGCTTTGTAGTTCCTATTCCTGGAATGCCTGGTGAACAGCAAACACAGAGCCAGTTAGCTGATGGGGTACTCAGAACACTCAGAACTTTCGCTGAGACTTGCTCTATGATGGGGTAGTTTAGGGCACAACACTATTCCTACCAAGACCATCAAGAAACACTAAACTTTAAAAATGTTTTCTAAATCTGTTGGAAAGCATGAAGAGCCGCCAAGGTCTACTGGTCTTGTGGGGCCAGAGAGCAGATCAGAGGGAAGCTCACTAAGTGAATTCGACTTGCTTCACCCAGCCTCCCCTTCTCAGGGCACATGCTGATTCCAGGCAGAGGACAAGGGGCTGAAGCTAGACAGAGGGCGGTTGTCAGGCAGCAGAGAACCCAAAAGAGCTTTAGGGAATACTCACAGGGCTTAACCTTACAGAAAAATTTGGGTTCAGGGTATTGAGACAGCCAGGACTTGGAGGAAGAGCTTCCAAAGAGGAGAGGGTATGGAGTAAGAAATCCAGTCCAATTTCCCCTCAAAGTATTTGCCAACTAGCTGCACAGGATAAAAGAAGCCAAGCAGATGGGAGATGAAGTGCCAACAGCATTTCAATCAGACTCGTGAGGATATAACAAGTGAAAGGATTAGCGAGCTGGAAAATAAAAGGGGAGGAAGTATCCAGACTGACGTATTGAGAAGGAAAAGTTTGGAAAGCACAGAAAAGAATCTCAAAGGCACAAGGACATGGAGAAAAGGCCTACCACACATATAATTGGAATCCCAAAGAGAGGAGGCAGAGAATGTGCAGAAACAGTATCTGATGAGATAATAGCTGAGACTTTTCCAAAACTAAAAAAAGACATCAGGCTACAAATTCAAGAAACATCTTCCCTATGCAGGACAAGTACAAAAACAAAAAAATACTTAGGGCCTTCACAGTAAAATGCCTAAAAAACAGAGAATTTCTCAATAGGAAAAAAGGCTATGGTTCTAGCTACTTGGGAGACTGAGGCAGGAAGATTGATTGCGCCTAGGAGTTCAAGTCCAGGAATGGACAACACTTCTCAATTTCTCATCTGGCGGTGGGGGAAGGAGGGAGGGGGAGAGAAAACGAGAGAGAGAGAGACAGACGCACACACACACCAGGGGCACAGTGACTCATGCCTATTATCTCAGCAGAGAGAGAGAAGACAGACAGACAGACACACACACACACACACAAACACACACACGGTGGCTCATTCCTATAATCCCAGCACATGGAGAAGTGGGAGGATTGCTGTAATCCGAGCATAGGAGACTGAGGAGGGAAGACTGCTGGAACCCAGAAGTTCAAGACCAACCTAGGCAACAGAGTGAGACCCTGTCTCTACAACAAATAAAAAATATAGCCGGATGTGGTGTATCATCTGTAGTCCCAGCAATTTGAGAGGCTGAGGAGGGAGGATCATTTGAGCCCAGAAGTTAGAGGCTGCAGTGAGCTATGATTGTGCCACTGTACTCTAGCCTAGGCAACAGACTGAGACCCTGGTTTAAAAAAAAGAAAGAAAGAAAGAAAAAGGATACTTTTTCTCAGTACCAAGAAGAGAGGCTTAAGGCATAGGAATAGTGCCAACCTAGAATTAGAATTCTACACCTAGTGAAACTAACATTCAAACATAAGGGCAAAATAAAGAATTTTCCAGTCAAAGAAAAACCAAGAGCAACAACAGCGTCAAAACCACACTGAAGAAAAATGCTGAAGGCAGAAGAAAAGATCCCAGTTGAAAGCAGAAACTATATACAAACTTATATTTAAATATGTGTATATATACATATATATGTATTTGTGGATATATATATTTACACATATACAAATATATATACACACACACACTAAAAAAATCAACAGGTAAAGGTTAGCATAAAACTAAATGAATATTAACTGTATAACATAACTCAAATATATCAGACCAAATGCAAATGGCTAAATGTTCAATTAAAATCCAAAGACTGGCCAGGCTCGCTGGCTCAGTCTGTTTTGGGAGGCCAAGGCAAAGTGGATTGCCTGAGCTCACGGGTTTGGGACCAGCCCAGGCAACTTGGCGAGACCTCGTCTCTACGATAAATCGAAAATTAGCCGGGCATGGTAGTGCACACCTGTAGTTCTGGCTACTTGGAAGGTTGAGACTGAAGGATCTCCGGAGTCCAGCAGGTCAATACTGGGGTGGCCATGAGTGTGCCACAGCACTCCAGCCTGGGCGACAGAGACTTCAACTCAAAAAAAAGAAAATCCAAAGTCTTTCAAACTAGATAAAAGCCAAAACTCCATCAAATGCCCCTTAAACATGCAACTTAATACAAGTACACAGAAAGGATGAAGGTAAAAAAGCATAGAAAATCACATATCATGTAAGGCCTAATCAAAAGATTAAATTGGTATACCTTTATATCAGACTCAACACTAAGCAAGAGATAAAAGAGAAAGATTTCATAATGGTCAAAGGGCCAATAAACCAGGAGGATACAATCATTCCAAGGTGGTATGTGCCTAATAATAGATTCTACATACAGCAAGCACTGACAAAACTAAAAAAAAAGAAACAAATAAATCCAAATTTTTAAGAGAGAGTTTAGCAAATCACTTTCTATAATTTATGGAATAACATCCCCCCCACCACTATCAAGCAACAACAACAACAACAACAACAACAATGCAGAAGAGTTGAATGAAACAATGAACAGGCAGGATCTAACTGGCATGTGACACAATGTGCCCAGTAATGACATAATATACTTTCCTTCAATTGCATACACATTCAAGTACATATGAAACTGAACATATACTGACCATGGGACCCAGTAAACACACTCCTGGCTCCTAGGCATTCATCCCAGAGGGATAAAAACAAGTCTACACAAACAACTGTAGACAAATGTATGCAGCAGTTTTATTTGTAATAGCCAAAAACTGGAAACAACTCCAGTGTCCTTCGGGAAACATCCATAGCCATGGAATACCACATAGCAATAAAAAGGGGCAAAGTTTTGATACAAGCAACAGCGTGGATGGGTCTCAAGGGTATTATGCTGGGTGGAGGAGAAAAATCAAGCTCAAGAAGTTATATACTATGTGATTATGTTTATGCAACATTATTGAAATGATATTTTGGAAATGTAAGATTACCATTTGCCAAGAGTTAAGAATGAGGCTGTTGGGGGTGAGGTGGTTGAGGGGTAGGGTATAACCATAAAGGAACAGTACAAGAAATCTTTGCTGTGATGGAACAGTCCTTTATATTGATTATGGTGGTGGCTACATGACTCCACACATGTGACAAAATAACATAGAACTAATGTGATATTGTGATGTAGTAAGAAATACGTATTTGGTCTTTCTCCCCAGTTTCTGGCACAGAGCTTCTAGAACCCTTGTAATTTTGGAGTCACAGAGGTGACAGGAGCATCTTCTGTTATAATATGGGGTCTTGGTCCCTGGTTCCTGATACAAAAGCTTCAAGATTCTTGGTATCTCCAGAGGGATAAGGTGTCTAGCATGTATTATAATGAGATAACTGGTCTGGGGGACCTTAGATAGCCTCAGGATGGGACTGGGTGCCTGAAAGACCAAGACATGAATGGAGGGTGGCAATTTTCAGCCCTAAGCCACTCCCAGACCACTAGGGAGGGGAAAGGGGTTGGAGGATGAGGTCGATGATTTAATCAACTGTGCATGACGGAACCTCTATAAAACACTAAACACCAGGGCTTGTAGAGCTTCCTGGTTGGTGAACATGTTGAGATGCTAGAAGGGTGTTGTGCCCAGAGAGGACAGGAAAGCTCTCTGTGCTCCACCCAATACCCTGCCCTACGCATCACCTCCAGTGGCTGTTCCTGAGTGCATCCTTTATAATAAAAAGGCAATAGTAAACTGTTTTCCTGAGTTCTGTGAGCCATTCTAGCAAATTAGTGAACCCAAGGAGGGGTTGTGGGAACCCCCAATATATAGCCAGTTGGTCAGAAGTCTGGACAGAAGGCCCAGGCAGCTAGTGTCAGAACTGAATCAGATCCAGTTGGTGTTCGGAGAGTTGGAGAACTGGTTAGTGTAAGGAAAAAACCCACACATTTATTGTCATTAAGTGTTCTGTGTGTAGAAACAATTACAGTAGTAACTATGCACACTTACAAATGAGTATACAGGCCAAGCTCAGTGGCTCACAGTTATAATCTCAGCACTTTGGAAAGCCAAGGTGAGAGGACTGCCTGAGCCCACAGGTTCAAGACCAGGCTGGGCAACTTGGCAAGACCTCATCTCTACAATAAATCAAAAAATTATCCAGGCATAGTAGCACATGCCTGTAGTTCCAGCTATTTGGAAGGTTGAGGGGGAAGGATTGCCTGAACCCAGCAGGTCAAGGCTGCAGTGGCTGTGAGCGTACCACTGCACTCCAGCCTGGGCAACAGAGTGAGACTCCAACTCAAAAACAAACAAAAAATACAAATGAGTATACAGAAAACTGATAAAATCTGAATGATGTCTGTAGATTGTCAATTTCCTAGTTTTGATACTACTCAATAGTTAGGCCAGATGGTACCAGTGGAAAACTGGGTGGAGGGGACATAGGACCCCTATATACATCTGTACAACTTCCTGTGAATCTATGATTATTCCAAAATTTAAAAAGTTTCCTTACTTAGAAAATCCCCCAAATGTTTACAAATAAAACACTATACTTCTAAATGACTTACAGGTCAAAGAAGACCTCACAATGAAATCGTAAAACATTTTGAAATAAATAATAAAATACGACATATCAAAAGTTAAGTAGTACAGTTAAATCTGTGCTTAGAAGGAAATGTATAGCCTTAAACATACATGTCAGAAAAAAGGGCCAGACACAGTGGCTCACTCTTATAATCCCAACACTTTGGGAGGCCAAGGCAGGATAATCACTTGAGCCCAAGAGCTTGAGACCAGGCTGGGCAACACAGTGAGACCTTGTCTCTACAAAAATCAGCTGGGCGTGGTGGCATGTGCCTGTGCCTGTAGTCCCAGCTAGTGAGGGAAAGGGGATGGTAGGCTGAGGTGGGAGGATCGCCTGAGCCCAGGAGGTTAAGGCTGCAGTAAGCCACGATCATGCCAGTACATTCCAGCCTTGGTGACAGAGTGAGACTCTAACTCAAAAAAAAAAGACGAAAGGCCAAAAATAAAAAAAATTTAAGTACTCATCTTAAGAAATCAGAAGAACAGCAGATTAAATCCAAGGAGAAAAAAAGGAAATTAAGAGCAGAAAATGATTAAATAAAAATGTAATGCACAAGAACATATCAACAAAGCCAAAAGCTGTTTCTTTAAATGATGAAAAAATTGATAAGCCTCTTAACAAGTTATTAGAAAAATAAACTAATTACTAATTTCTCAAAATAAACAATTTTGAGAATGAAAAAGTGGACATCACTATAAATCCCACAATCATTAAAAAGATCATAAAAGGGGTTGAGTGCAGTGCCTCACACCTGTAATCCCAGCACTTTGGGAGGTCAAGGCAGGAGGATTCTTTCAGCCCAGAAGTTTGAAATCAACCTGGACAATATAGTGAGACCCCATCTATACAAAAAATTTAAAAGTTAGCCAGATGTGGCGGTACATACCTGTAGCACCAGCTACTTGGAAGGCTGAGGTGAGAGGCCTGCTTGAGCCCAGGAGATTGAGACTACAGTGAGCTATGATCATGCCATTGACCTGCAGGATAGAGAAAGACTCTGTCTCCCTTAAAAAAAAAAAAAAAAAAGCCTGATCCCAGCAGTTCGAGACCAGCTGGGGCAACTTGTTGAGACCTTGTCTCTACAATAAATCACCAAAATTAGCTGGGTGTGGTGGCATGCGTCTGTAGTACTTGGAAGGCTGAGGCGGAAGGATCCCCTGAGCCTAGCAGGTCAAGGCTGTTGTGGCCATAAATGTGCCACTACACCCCAGCCTAGGCAACAGAGTGAGACTCCAACTCAAAAAAAAAAATAAATAAATTATGAACAACATGTAAGTGAAATGGACAAATTCCTAGAAAAAAACGCAACCTGATAAAACTGAAATGGAGTATCTGTGTATCCTATAGCCATTACATAAAAGAATCTATAAGTAAAAAAGTTTCTCACTGATGGTTTCACAGGGAAATTCTTCTGAACATTTAAAGAATAATGCCAATCTTATACAAACTCTTCCAGAGACTACACAGATTAAAAGTGAATGCACAACTCACTAATGAGGAAGCTGGTAAAACACTACAACCAGTTCCAGGAGAATCCAAAGAACAAACAAGTTTATAGATGGGTACAGTAAGTGACTTTTAAAGATGGCCCCGTTAATCCCCACCTCCTGGTATTCACATCTTTGTGGTCATTCCCCCTCTTGAGTGTGAGCTGAACTAGTGACTTGCTTCCAACAAACAGAATAAGACGTGATGGGATGTCACTGTGTGATTGAGTTTTCCATTAAAGCACAAAATTTTTTTCCTATGCCAGGAAGGATCATTCTAAACATCATTGAACAAGCTCAAGATTATTCAGTTTAATTCACCACATTAACAGATTCAAGGGAAGAAAATCATACAATCACCTTAGCTGAAACAGAAAAACTTTTTATTGAGTTCATATGTAAAGCAGGTTTGAGGTTTGTTTGCTTTTGGCTTCCGAATCTAAATATTGATCAGAACTGTGTTAAAGAAACAACTACTCTGACACCTGTAAAACCGGTAAGACTTTTTCAAGGCCACTGCAGTGGAGGTTAACTCTACCACCATGGGGGAGAGAGAGAGAGCTTCAACAAGGACAGTTGGGGACTTAAGGCTAACCAGCAGAGTGAGGGCGTTAGCAGATGGAAAATGACTAAGGGAGACATCAGGGCAGGGGACGAGGAACCTGACCAGCTATCAGGGTGGGGGACAAATTCACAGGATTCTTTGGTAAGACTGGGCTATCTGGGCCACAAGCATGTCGCAACAGGGTTCCCAGGAAACTAACATATTGGTTAGGAGACAGCCTTTGTCACTTGTTACTTGAATGGTCTCATTTGTCAACAGTTGAACAACAACAACAACAATATAGTGAATTTATAGCTTACAGAAATGTAGTCAAGCATTTTTACTCTTAAATAAAAGGGGCACGGTGGCTCACGCCTATAATTCTAGCACTTTGGGAGGCAGAGGCAAGAGCCTAGGGGTTCAAGACCAGCCTGAGCAACTTGGCGAGACCTTGTCTCTACAATAAATAAAAAAATTAGCCAGGTGTGGTGGCTTGTACCTGTAGGTCCAGCTACTTGGAAGACTGAGGTGGAAGAATCACCTGAGCCCAGCAAGTCAAGGCTGCAGTGGCCATGAATGTGCCACTGCAACTAACCTGGGTGACAGAGTGAGACTACGACTCAAAAAAGAAAAAGAAAGAAAGAAAAAGAAATGTACAACTATGACTGGATGTGGTAGCTCATGCCTGTAATCCCAGCTTGAGAGGTAGAAGTGGAAGGATTGCTTGAACCCGGGAATTTGAGACCAGTCTAGGCAACATAGTCATCGTGAGACCTTGTCTCTACAAAAAATAAAATAAAAAGAGAAATGTACAACTGTAACACAAATTTTAAAATATTTTGAAAAACTAGAAAGTGAACTCTAAACAGAAATAGAAAGATGTCCCCTGGATTTAATAGTGAAAATAGAGGCTCTGTTCCAGACAATATTTAGAATATCAAAGGAATTTCACTATCAAAGTAACTGCCTTTAAAGTAATTAATGGTAATGTCTTTACACGTAAGTAAAATGTAAGCAACCACAGCATCAAAAAGTATTCCATTAATTTGGAAACCTCTGGTGCCACCTTAGAATCCTTCCACATCATTATTCTTAGGACTACTCTGATCTACTTGAATAATTTAAAGACATGAAGTGCTGATGAAAACTTCTAAAAAGCTTTGTAAAGGAATGATTAACTTCAGTTAATAGTGAAATGAATAAATTGTCATACTTTTTCTAGAGTATTCTGGAATCGTCTCTTAAAAAGGTTTAAAATCTGAAGGAGACAAACATAGGAGTAGGCAAGAAGGCAGGCAGTATTTCTAAATGATTGCCTTTATGTTTCTTAATCTCTAACATGGATATCTGAGAGTTCAATTTCGTATTTTACTGTTCAAAAAAATTATTATTATTATTATTATTTTTTGAGTTGGAGTCTCACTCTGTCACCCAGACTGGAGTGCAGTGGCCGCTCCCGGCCACCGCAGCCTCTCCCTGCTGGGCTCCGGCGATCCTTCCGCCTCAGCCTTCTGAGTAGCCGGAATTACAGGCGTGCGCTACCACGCCCGGCTGATTTTTTGATTTATTGTAGAGATGAGGTCTCGCTGCCCAGGCGGGTCTGGAACCCGCGGGCTCAGGCAATCCACTCACCTCAGCCTCCCAAAGGCGCGGGATTACAGGCTGAGCCACCGAGCCCGGCTCAAAAAAATTATTTAACTCAAATACTTAATCAAATTTTTACGCATGTGTATATCCACATACACAGTTTAAAAAGGCCACCATAGTCAGAATCTTGGGACTAGAGGATCATGGACAATTTAACCCATACGGCCCTTCCCTCATCTCCTCCACTGCCCCTTCAAGGAGGAGAACCATCTTTCTGGGCTTCGATAATCCCTTCTTGCTCAAACTCTGGTCAGTCTCCTCTGACTCTTCCCCCAGCTAGTCCTTGACTTATGAACTTCCAGGTCTGACTTTCATCACGCAATTTCAGCAATAATTCTGCCAAGCTAGTTTAGCTAGAATCCCCCTCTACATAAGATCAGCCTCAGTATCTGACCAAAATCTTCTTACAGCCCCACGTGGCTATAAATTCCCACTTTTCCTTGTTGCATTAGGAGTTGAGCCCAACCTCTGTTCCCTACTGCAATCACTGTGCCCCACTGTAGCAGCCACCCTGAATCAAGTTGGCCCATCTTTTGTAAAAAGTGTCATGAGTAATAGTTTGTTTTTTAACAAAATACATGGGCACTTCCCATTTGAAAAATATCACATTCCAGAGAAACAGCTTTGCTGGATACATGGGATAATTCCTGTATCCCCACATCCCTCCCTAGGGAAAGAGGAAACTCAAAAGAGCAGAGGAAACTTTCTTGGCCTCCAAGTCCCTTGAACTCACCAACCCCTCCACTCCCTGCTACCATTCAGATTCACAACTTCATTAATGTGTATGAAACACCAGCACCCAGCACCCAAATCTAATTGTGCCCTGCAATTGGTTAGCTTTACCCAACATTCCCCATCAACCCAGTAACCCAAGCCAGCGCAAAGAAACAGCTCTCATGTCATTTCATTTCTATTCCTTTCTAAATACATTTGGCTTTGAGTGTGGGAAAGGAGGGAAAGGCTGGTAACAGTAACAGACTGAGGCAAGGTAGCTAGTACAGGGTAGGCTTAGATAATTTCTCATAGGTAGGTTTTAGAAAGCGCCCAGACACCTGGTCTGCAAGCAGAAAGACCCTGCCAGCTGGATGTGAAATCAGTGGAGGCTCCCAGTCCACCCAACCCCCTCAGCTGGCCAAAGGAAAACTCCATCAAGGTGGTTTCCAGGCTGGAAATCAAAAAGCCATAGAAACAATAAGATGCCCCTCCACTCATCAGAGGCAGAGAGATGGGAACAGATACCCACCTACTCATTAACATATTAATCACAAAATGGCTATATCAGACTTTTATAAAAAGTAAAGGGTGTGGTTTTTCTTTTTTGACAAACTTGCCCATGGTAGGTCTTTCTGTCATGAATCTTCCTTTTTCCTTCTTTTCTTTCTCTAATGAACTTCACTTTAAAATTTTGCTGGCCACTCTACAATTCATTTTAGGGTTGCAACACACACCACCCAGCAACCGGACCACTCCTACTTTTATTTAATTAGTCAATTAATTATTTTGAGTTGGGGGGGTCTCACACTGTCACCGAGGCTGGAGTACAATTGTGTGATCACAGCTCACTGCCGTCTTGAACTCCTGGGTTCAAGTGATCCTCCCACCTCAGCTTCCCAAGTAGCTGAAACTACAGGTGAGACTCATCACGCCTGGCTAATTTTTGTGTTTTTATGCAGAGAAAAGGTCTCACTATGTTGCCCAGGCTGGTCTCGAACTCCTGGACTCAAGTTATCCTCCACTTCAGCTTCCCAAAGTGCTAGCATTACAGGTGTGAGCCACCACATCCGACCTTATATTTTTTTAAAGAAAAATCCCTTTCATAATGTACTGCCTTGTCCCTCTGGGTCATATTTACAAAATACACTGTCTTCATCTTCCAAAATATTGCAATTGAAACCACCTAGGAAATATTCTTTCAAACTTCCTTCCAATTAAGGATGCTATTAGACAATCTGTGATGTATAAAATAAACAGAACCCCAAAGGATAAATCTGAATAGTCATCAACAGGTAAGATGGAGTTTAAAACATCAGATTAAATTTTCCTCTTTTCAGATCACTCTTAACTTTATCAGTTGTCAAATAAAATACAGTGCTGAAAGGTTAATTTAATAGAATGAATAGAAAATTGAATCTGACCTGAAAATCAGTTGCAAAATGTTTAGTGACCCTATCAGATTAACAAATCAATCATCTAAGAAAAGCACTAGATCAAAACAGCAGTATAACTTCATATGAAACAATCAATTAACAGCTCTCATTTATTTTTTTAATTTTATTTATTTTGTTTTTGAGTTGGAGTCTCACTCTGTCACCCAGACTGGAGTGCAGTGGCACACTCCCGGCCACTGCAGCCTCGACCTGCTGGGCTCCAGCGATCCTTCTGCCTCAGCCTTCCAAGTAGCTGGAACTACAGGCATGTGCTACCATGTCCGGCTAATTTTTTGATTTATTGTAGAGATGAGGTCTCACCAAGTTGCCCAGGCAGGTCTCGAACCCACAGGCTCAGGCAATCCACTCACCTCGGCTTCCCAAAGTGCTGGGATTACAGGCTGAGCCACTGAGCCTGGCAGCTCTCATTTATTATGCACTTACTACATACAAAATTACAGTTCTCATTTATTATGCACTTGCTATATACCAGTCTCTGAACTAAGACTTTTACCTCCATTCCCTCATTTAATCAACCCTGTGAGTCAGGTGCTAAGACAGGGGAGTCAGTGTAGGTTACGCATAGATAGATGAGTTAGTTTCTTGTAGGCTGTTTAAGTTTTGAAACAGGAAAGCAGCCGGGCTCGGTGGCTCAGTCTGTAATCCTGCGCCTTTGGGAGGCTGAGGTGAGTGGATTGCCTGAGCCCGCGGGTTTGAGACCCGCCTGGGCAACTTGGGCGAGATCTCATCTCTACAATAAATCAAAAAATTAGCCGGGCGTGGTAGCGCGTGCCTGTAGTTTCAGCTCCTGGGAAGGCTGAGGCGGAAGGATCGCCGGAGCCCAGGAGGTCAAGGCTGCGGTGGACGGGAGCGGCCGCTGCACTCCAGTCTAGGCGACAGAGACTCCAACTCAAAAATAAAAATAAAAATAAAATAAAATAAAAAATAAAAATAAAATAAAATAAAAATAAAAAATAAAACAGGAAAGCATTCAGACATCTTTCTCACAGACTAGTCCACCCCTACCCCTCATCTCATCAAAGAAAAGCTCATCAAGGTGTAGAAATGGTGTGGGCCACCTTTTAGCTTATGGAATCACATATAACCAGTTTACCAAGTTTCTTGTCAAAGGCAAAATGCATGTTCAGGAAACGGCCACCCTTCGGCCCATGGGGGAAGAGATGGTATCTCAGGAGCGGATACCTGCAGCCCACCCTCTTTAGCATTTTTAATGATTTGTGTAGCTGGATCAAGCTTCTTGTAAAAAGCAAAAGCGCCTATGATAAACCCACAGTTTAAAAAAAAAAAAAAAGCAAAAACACTGTTTTTCTTTAAGACGCCGGCCTATGCCTCTCTGGCGTGTCTCCCTTTCTCTCTCTCTTTTCCTCTCTAATAAATTCTGTTCTAGGCCAAGTGCGGTGGCTCATGCCTATAGTCCTAGCACTTTAGGAGGCCAAGGTGAAAGGATTGCGGGAGCCCATGGGTTCGAGACCAGCCTGGGCAACTTAGTGAGACCTCAACTCTACAACAAATCAAAAAATTAGCCAGGCATGGTGGTGCAAGCCTGTAGTTCCAGCTACTTGGAAGGCTGAGGCAGAAGGATCACCTGAGCCCAGCAGGTTGAGACTATGGTAGCTGTGAGTATGACACCGCACTCCAGCCCAGGTAACAGAGTGAGACACCAACTCAAAAAACAAAAAAAAATCTGTTTTAAAACTATACCTGCTGCTCTGAAATTCCTTTCTGTAGTGAGCCAAAGAACTCATGAGCATTGCATGGCACCCTGTCCAGCAACAGGGACTATGGTTATGTCCATTTTTTAGATGGAGAAGCTGAGGCTGTTAGTGTTGGCAACCTGTGGAAGGTGAGAGCAGCAAGTAATAGAGACTTCAGAGTTCTATAGATTATCACCGGACTCAGTGGCTCAGGCCTATAATCCCAGCACTTTGGGGGGCCAAGGCGCGTGGACTGCCTGAGCCCACATGTTCAAGACCCACCAGGGCAACTTGGCAAGACCTTGTCTCTACAATAAATCAAAAATTAGCTGGGTGTGGTAGCGCATGCCTGTAGTGCCGGCTACTTGGAAGGCTGAGGCGGAAGGATTGCCAGAGTCCAGCAGGTCAAGGCTGGGGTGGCCATAAGCATGCCACTGCACTCCAGTCTGGGCGACAGAGACTCCAACTCAAAAAAAGGTTCTATAGATTATCTACAGGTAACCTTGACAACTTTAAAAATTAAGTATCTGTCTACTTTTCTTTCTTTTTTGGGGGGGGTCAGAGTATCACTCTCATCCAATGGCATGCTCACGGCCACCCCAGCCTCGACCTGCTAGGCTCAGGCAATCCTTTCACTTCAGTCTTCCATGTAGCTGGAACTACAGGCGTGCACCACCACGCCTGGCTAATTTTTTTATTTACTGTAGAGACAAGATCTGGCCAGGTTGCTTAGGCTGGTCTTGAACCCCTGGACTCAGACATTCCTCTCACCTCCGCCAAGTGAAGTGCTGGGATTAGAGAGCCACCGTGCTTGGTTCAAGGTTTTTTTTTTAATTAGGGAGATTTTTTTGGAAAAAAATATTGCTTCTGGGAATAAAGCTTAAAAACAAAAGAAGAAGCCGGGTTCGGTGGCTCAGCCTGTAATCCCGCGCCTTTGGGAGGCTGAGGTGAGTGGATTGCCTGAGCCCGTGGGTTCGAGACCCGCCTGGGCAACTTGGCGATACCTCATCTCTACAATAAATAAAAAATTAGCCAGGCGTGGTAGCGCAAGCCTGTAGTTCCAGTTACTTGGAAGGCTGAGGCGGAAGGATCGCCGGAGCCCTGCAGGTCGAGGCTGCCGTGGCCGGGAGCGGCCACTGCACTCCAGTCTGGGTGACGGAGTGAGACTCCAACTCAACTAAATAAATAAATAATAAAATAAAAGAAGAAAGTTTTCCTTCCCGAAAGCCCATGAAAAACCACCATATTTTAGTTTTTCATCACTTCTATGATTTTCTCAAATTTGCGCTCTGATACTTGGCACTTCTGGCAGTTTGCAATGGGAAAGCACTTTTTTCAACCCATGGGTTTTTGGCAAGGCTAACAGCGACCTCTAGTGGCCATTTCTCAAAGACCCTTACTTTACTTTTCCCAATAGCTGGTAAAAATCCCCTCATGATCCCAACCACCTGCAAAGCAAGAGGTCTGGTCTGGATCACTGGCAGTTGCCACAGAAGAAAGGACACTATTTCACTCCTCCACTCCTGGCTGGATTCGGCCCTTGGCTACTCAAAGTGTGGTCCACAGATCACTAGCAATGGCATTGCCCGAGAAGGCTGAAATACCTCAGACCTGCAGCATTGGAATCTGCATTTTAACAAAATCCCCAAGTGGTTTATAGGCACATTGTCTATTTTTAAATTATTTACCTCTGATAATAGTATACATAGAAATCCCATTATGATTTACCAAATTAATTTTATACTTGAAACACTGAAACCCTCTAAACATTTTTCTTAGTTATTTTAATTCTCAAGTAATTTGTTAATAATCACATAAACTGACCACAAAGCTTTTTATTCCATAATCACAATATTACCTGCCCCTTAAAACAAAACAAAACAAAACCTTAAAATGGGCCAAGAGTGGTGGTTCACTCTTGTAATCCCAGAACTTTGGGAGGCTGAGGTGGGAGGATCTCTTGGGCCCACAAGTTTGAGATCAGCCTGGGCAACAAAGAAAAAAGAAAAAAAAAAGTCTACAAAAAGTAAAACAAGAAAAAACAAATTAGCAGAAGCTCACTTGAGCCCAGGAGTTCAAGGCTGCAGTGAGCTATGATTGTGCCACTGCACTTCAGCCTGGGCAACATTCCCATCTATACAAAAAAACAAAACAGAAAAACTCTTAAAATGATATAGAAATTCTGATTCCAAAGGGTGATATTTTCTCAAGCATGCTATCACTTCAAGATAAACCAGACATGTGATCCAGTGTATAAAGGACACCCCATCTCTTCAGCTAGGCCAAACGTATCAAAGGGCCACAAAAAGTATAGGTAAAAAGAGGCATTCTGGGAGACCCATGACACTGAAGCTGTACCTGGACAGTCCTGCGACCCACTTCAGCCGAAGAGCTAGATTTGAGATCCAGCTGACAATAATGATTATGACCACAGCCTCTGAGTTTTAAACCACAGCTCTCCATGTGGGTGGTATGAGTTTAAGTAAATTGTTTAACCTCTCTGCCTCCATTTCCTCATCTGAAAAATGGGATTGTTAGAGGGTTTCAATGAGCTGCTGCACGTTAAGCACACAGTATCATGCCTGACACAAAATAAGGGCTAGATATTTGTCAATTTAATGACAGAAACACATTTCTCCTCTGTGATCCTTCTCAGTTTCACTTGTAAATATTGTTCTGCCCCTGCTATCATGGTCTATGATCTGGGGACATGTGACGAACAAAACTTGGTCCCTTTAACTTTTTTTTTTGAAAGCAGGATTTATTGAGAGGATAGAAAAGCTCCCAGTGGGAGGGGACCAGAGGGGGCTGCCCTTTTTTTTTTTAAGAGATGGGGTTTCACTACGTTGCCCAGGTTGGTCTTAAACTCCTGAGCTAAAGTGATACTCCTGCCTCAGTCTCCCAAATAGCTGGGATTACAGGTGAGTGCTACCACACCCAACTCCTTTTACTTTTTAAAAATTATTATTATTTTTTAGAGATAGGGTCTCACTCTGTTGTCCAGGTTGGAGTGCAGTAGTGCAATCATAGCTCACTATAGTCTCAGACTCAGGTTCAAGCAATCCTCCTGCGTCAGTTTCCCAAGTAGTTAGGATTACAGGCATGTGTCAATGTGCTCAACTAATTTCAAAGGTTTTTGTTTGTTTGTTTGTTTGTAGGGGTATTGCTATGTAGCCCAGGCTGGCCTTGAACCCCTGGCCTCAAGTGTTTCTGCTGCCTCTGTCTCCCAAGTGCTGGGATTACAGGCATGAGCCATTTGGCTAGCTCTTTAACTTTTAAGGAGCAGTAAGTGTGGTGGGGAAAATGAATGGTGAACATGCACCATGACAGAGAGAAATGTCTAGAGCACAGACAAGTTAGGGGCACCAGAGCCCCTAGACACTAAAGGGAACAGCACCTCTGTAATTTAAGATAAAAATACCAAAGGTAAAAATGTACTGGGATGCAGAGATTAAGACAGCATCCTCTTGGATTTTCTGACTACAAATTCCAGATGTTTCTCATGTTTTTGGTGTTCAGTCTTTCTGATTCCCAAAAAGGTGCTAAGCTTTTTGGTCAAGTCAGCATGACTAGGTCAAAGAATTTTTTTTTTTTGGGTAGAGACACGGTCTTGCTATGTTGCACAAGCTTATCTTGAACTCTAGAACTCAATCAATCCTGCCTCGGCCTCCCAAAGTGCTGGGAATACAGGTGTGAGCCACTATGCCTGGCCCAAAGAAAACAACTGATGAAAGATGCCAAACTTTATAAAATATTTAAGATGGTTTATTCTGAGCCAAATGTGAGTGACCTTCAACTGTAACACCCATACCCAGGAGCAGGAGGTCCTGAGAACACATGCTGGCTGAGGTTGAATTGCAGCTTGGTTACATACATTTTAGGAGGACAGAAGTTACAGAAAACCATTAACTAATATGACAGGATTTACATTGGTTTGGTACAGGAAGGCTAGGTATATCTAAGCAGGGCTTGCAGGTTTTAGGTTGATTCAAAAATCTCCTGACTGGCAATTAGTTAGCAGCATGATCTAGGGAAGTTTGAAAGCAGTAAAAGAAACAGGCAGCTCGAGGAATGATAAGTCAAGTTTCTTGATATGTAGATGATGCTTTATAAGCAACAGACCTCAGCGAGAATAGGTCTTAAAGGCACTTGGAGTCAGAATCCACCGAACACAGTGATTCACATCTGTGATCCCAACACTTTGGGAGGCAGAAGGACTGCTTGAGCCCAGGAGATCAACATCAGCCTAGAAAACACAACAAGACATCGTCTCTACAAAAAAATTAAAAAACCAGCCAGAAGTGATGGCACGCACCTGTAGTCCCAGCTACTGGGGAGACCAAGGCCGAAGGATCACCTGAGCCCATGAGGTCAAGGCTATGGAGAGTCGAGGATCTAGCCACTACACACCAGCCTGGGTGAGAGAGACTGCGACTCAATAAAAAAATAATAATAAAGTGCCGAAGTCCCCAAAAAGCTTTACAAAATTATAAAATATTTTGATTTTCCTTCTTTATTCATTATGTGATATCATGCCACAGTCAGATCAGAAAGCAAACCACATTATATAGTTAACTTAAGATTTAAAAAAAGTCTCAGCAAGTTGGCAAGGTAAAGCAAAAGGTCAGAGTTTAGGCCTCAAAACTCAAGGTGTGGAAGTGCTCAGGGGCCTCCCATGCTGATTAGTGGGTCAAGAAAGGGGTCTCTGAACTGTTAGTCAAATGCTAGAATACGGTGAAGACAACTGGTTATCAGACACCAAATCAGAAGGTTGTACCTGGTCATTTCTTTTTTTTTTTTTTGACTTGGAGTCTCACTCTGTCGCCCAGACAGGAGTGCGGTGGCCGCTCCCGGCCACCGCAGCCTCGACCTGCTGGGCTCTGGCGATTCTTCTGCCTCAGCCTTCCAAGTAGCTGGAACTACAGGCGCGGGCTACCACACCTGGCTAATTTTTGATTTATTGTAGAGATGAGGTCTTACCAAGTTGCCCAGGGAGTCTCGAACCAGGGACTCAAGCAATCCACTCACCTCAGCCTCCCAAAGGCACTGGATTACAGGCTGAGCCACCAAGCCCGGCTTGATCATTTCTTTTTTTTTTGAGTTGGAATCTCACTCTGTCGCCCAGACTGGAGTGCAGTGGCACGGTCCCGGCCACCACAGCCTTGACCTGCTGGGCTCTGGCGATCCTTCTGCTTCAGCCTTCCATGTAGCCGGAACTACAGGCACGCGCCACCATGCCTGGCTAATTTTGATGTATTGTAGAGATGAGTTCTCACCAAGTTGCCCGGGTGGGTCTCGAACCCGCGGGCTCAGGCAATCCACTCGCCTCGGCCTCCCAAAGTGCTGGGATTACAGACTGAGCCACCAAGCCCGGCCTTACCTGGTCATTTCTAAGGTCCAGGGTTTTCTTTCATTGGCTCACTCACTTGTCCAATGTAAGCTACCTCACGTCATTTTTTTTTAGTCGAAGCCTCACTCTGTCGCCTAGGCTGGAGTGCAGTGGCATGCTCAGTCAACCGCAGCCTCGACCTGCTGGGCTCCCGCGATCCTTCCACATCAGCCTACCAAGTAGCTGGAACCACAGGCGTGCGTCACCACGCCCAGCTAATTTTCTGATTTATTGTGGAGACGAGGTCTCGCTATACTGCCCAGGCTGGTCCTGTCGCCTCCGTCTCCCAAAGTGCTGGGATTACAGACGTGAGCCACCGTGCGAGAGATCAGTGCATCATCTCACTTTCTGAGATGCAGACGAGACCTTTTGTCCCCAAATAACCCCACCATCACATCTTGCTCACACACACCACCCGCTGGAGCCTGAAGCTCTAGGCGCTCCTAGCTACTCCGGCCACAATAGCCCTGCAAGCCGGTCAACCTTGGCACACGCCACTCCCTCCCGCATGGGGAACTCCTATTCATCCACCGAGACCCAACTTAGCCTCTTCCTCTCTGAAGCCTTCCCCTAGCTCCCAGGGGAGGTTGATCACTCCCTTCTTTGTGCCTTCTCTGGACATCCCTCTACTCTGTGTGTCTGCTCCATCATGCCGTTAGCTCCTTGAGGCCAAGAAGCACATCTGAGGGCTCTGCAGAGTGGGGTAAGTGGCAGCCACTTTTCGGGCGAGGAAAGCGAGTCTTCAGGTGAACTGAGTAGCTCGGAAAGCAGACCCACAGCCAGGTCTTCCGGGCCGTCCAGCCTCGGGGCTGCGCCCTCCATTCTCCCCCTCCAGGGCCTCCAAGCACGCGCTAGCCTCTCCTGGGAAAGCGGGGCCTGGACACGAGTTTTCTTAGGGGGTGAACGGAGACGGGCGTGGACGGCGCGAGAGGCTGCAAAGGGAGGGAACCGGGAGCCCACCGGCCCGGCTTAGCGGCGAGGGTTCTGCGGCCAAGACACCTCGGGGCTGGGGTGGAGCCCGCCGGAACCCAACGCAGAGAGCGCTGCTCGCTCGCAGAGACCACCAAGGACAGCCCCTCCCCAAGTCCACCCGCCGCCACTTCCTTACCAGGGAAAGACGGCCATCTTCCCAGTCACATGACCACGCGTTCGAGGGCCGTGGGTTCCCGCTTCCCCCTTCCAGACCCCGCCCCGGCCGCCATGCTTGCGGGGGCCGCCGCCCGCCCCGCAGAGCTCAGGCCACAGCTTCCGCCGGCGCCATGATTGTGCAGGGCAGGCATCGTTCGACAGACGCAAGCAGTGCTCTCCGCCGACGCCATGATTGTAAAGGGCAGCTGTCCGCCCTGGGTGGCGTGCCGCAGAGCCACCATAACGCCATGATTATGAGGGGCAGCCGCCCGCTCCGCGGAGCCGCCTCTCGAGGTCGTCCGACGACGCCATGATTGCAACGGGCAGCCGTCGGCTTTGGGTGACGTCCCGCTGAGCGTCCTTCCGTGCGCCATGATTGTGAGGGCAGGCAGCGCCACGCAGAGCGTGAGCCGCGACTTTCGCCACGCCATGGTTGTGAGGGGCAGGCACCGCCCCTCAGAGCCCACGCTATGCCTTCCGCCGGCGCCATGATTATGAGGGGCAGCTGCCCGCTACGCAGAGCCCGGGCCGCGCCCTTCGCCGGCGCTGTGATTGCGAG
>NW_007039977.1:4466-56006 GCF_000164805.1 Carlito syrichta | reverse complement strand
GAAGACGCGAACCCGGCGGGGGGTGGACGTGGGGCTGGGGCTCCGCGAACGTGGCTTGCGGCTCATCCGCAGCCTGGCGTGGACAAGCCCCGCCCCTCGCCAGGCCACCGCCCTCCCCGCCGCAGCCGGAGGGAGGGCGCGTCCCGCGACCCCTCCCACGCCCCGCGCTGGGGGCCGGGGGTCCAAGGACTGTGCTGGATCCAAACGCGGTTAACGGGGGCGAAACTACTTGGGGAGGCGGGGTCAGCGTCTCGTCCCCCTGGCCAGTCTGTGGCACGCTGTCGGCCACCCCAGCGTCGACCTGCTGGGCTCTCGCGATCCTTCCACCTCAGCCTTCCAAGTAGCCAGAACTACAGGCGTGCGCTACCACGTCTGGCTAGTTTTTGATTTATTGTAGAGACGAGGTCTCACCAAGTTGTCCGGTCTGGTCTCGAGCCCCTGGGTGCAGGCAATCCTCTCGCCTCCACCTTCCAAAGTGCTGGGATTACAGGCGTGCGCCACCACGCCCGGCTAATTTTTCTTTCATTGGATTTTTTGACGAGTTTTGAGATTTCTTCATACATTCTATAAGATCTACTTTCTTATATATGTATATATATGTGTTTGAGACAAGGCCTTGCCCTGTTTCCTAGGCTGGAGTACTGTGGTGTGAACCTGCCTCATTGCAGCCCAACCTCCTAGGCTTAAGTGATACTCCCACCTCCGCCTCCTGAGCAGCTGGGACTACAGGGGTGCACCACCATGCTTGGCTAATTTTTTTGTTTTTTTAGAGACTGGGGTCTCATTACGTTGCCCAGACTGGTCTCAAATGCCTCCCAGCTATTTTTTAAAGTTAATTGTAGAGACGAGGTCTTGCCAAGTTGCCCAGGCTGGTGTCAAACCCCTCAACTCAGGTAATTCTCTCGTCTCTGTCTCCCAAAGTGCTGGGATTACAGGCGTGAAGGTTTTCTCTTTTTAAAACGTGGATAATCGTAGGCTATCTCCAGAGTGCTTCCATGTGTGCGGGGCACTGTGCTGAGCACCTGGCGTGGGCCCTCCATGTCCTCCTCACTACAAACCTCTGGGATAAATATCTTAAGAAACTGAAGCTCGAAAGAGTGTGAATTGCCCAAAACTGGGAGTAAGTGCCTGACCGGGGATTCCGACCCACAGCGGGAGCTCCCGGCAGTCGTGGAGGTGGCTCGGCCAATCACGAGGCGGCACCTGAGCCTAGCTTGCTCCGGGAAGGGGTCCTTTCTGACTGAAAGAGGCCAGGATCCAGATCCTCACGCGCTCCCCGGAAAAGACCTCTGCACACACCTTCGGCCCGAGTGTAGGTTGCACGCTGAGCCGAGCCTCCTCACCCTCAATATCAGGGTAATTCTGACTTGAGGTGAAGGGAGAGGATTGCCAGACTCTCCCTTTACTTCTGCGGCCTTTGTGCTTCCAGAGCTTTCTCTCTGCAACTGCGGACCTTATTAAAAGGCGGGCTCCTGCTGGGCGCAGTGGCTCACGGCTGTAATCCCAGCATTTTGGGAGAAAGAGGCGAGAGGTTTGCCTGAGCTCAGGAGTTCGAGACCAGCATGAGCAACATGGCGACACCTTGTCTCTACAATAACCCCCCCCAAAAAAAATTAGTCGGGCGTGGTGGCACATGGCTGTGGTTCCAGCTACTTGGAAGGCTGAGGTGGACCGTGAGTGTGCCTCTGCACTCCAGTCTGGGTGACAGAGTGAAACTCCAACTCAAAAAAAAAAAAAAAAAAGAAGAAGAAGAAGGCAGGCTCTTAGATCTGTGGTGGGCCTGGGCTTCTGTATTTGTTATTATGTTTTAATGTATTTATGTATTTATTTATTGGGCAGGTAGGTACTGGAGTGCACAATCATGGCTCACTGCAGCCTTGACCTCCTGGGACTACAGGCTTCCACCCCCACGCCTAATTTTTTTTATTTTTGTAGAGAGAGGTCTCCGTGTTTTCTCGAACTCCTGTGCTCAAGCGATCTTCCCACTTGGGTTCCCAAAATGCTGGGATTACAGGGGCGAGCCACCCTACTGGAGGCTTGTGCATTTCTTACAAGTTCCCAGGAGTGCTGCTGCTGCTGGCCCCTTGTTGGGGGTGGGAGGGTACATGTACCTCAAGAGCTAAGGCAGAGTCATATCTTGTGCTCTTAAGCACATTCAACCAAGTCCGCTTTATCAGTGCAGGAATCCCATCATGGAAGGAAACCTGAAACAGGCTGTTTACCTTATGGAAAGTGTGAATTAAGGCATTTCCCCCATCCTGAGAAGCAAAACCATGGTTCTGGTGGCAACTCTGTCTACATCCTTGAGAAAATGAAGAATTGAGGGTTATAGAGAAACACATAAAATACTGTCAGGTATAACTTTGGTCGGATGTGACATTTGCCCTTGGTGGTTCCCTGACCAGTGATGTGATTTCATCAAACTATATCCCAGGTTGACTTGCTGTATTCAGTAACTGAAGGTCTCTCATGTATATATGGGTGTTTGTTTTTCTTTATATAACTTACATAAATGTCCATCTGGGCCTTTAGAAATAAAGCGTTCCAGTGCCATTTTCTTAATCTCTTTATTTTTTCAGTTGGGGGAGGTGGTCTGTGGTTCATGCGACAGTGACCTCTGACAGAGAAAAACGAATTTTTAACCCCAGAATGGGCCCTTCAGGGTTTTTGTTTGTTTATTTTGAGTCAGAGTCTCAATCTGTCACCCAGGCTGGAGTGTAGTGGCACGTTCAAGGCCACCACAGCCTCAACCTGTTGGACTTAGGTGAGCCTTCTGCCTCATCCTTCCAAGTAGCTGGAACCACAGTTATGCACCACCACATCCAGCTAATTTTTTGATTTATTGTAGAGATGAGGTCTCACCAAGTTGCCCAGGCGGTCTCAAACCCCTGGACTCGGGCAGTCCTCTTGCCTCAGCCTCCCAAGATGCTGGGATTACAGGCGTGAGTCAACACGCCCTACAACCCTTCAGTTTTCAGCTCAGCACAGTAATAAAGTGTCCAGTCACAGCCACTATTCCCAACGCAGGAAGTGAGAAGGAGGTGAGGGTAACCACAGGAAGGCAAGGCTCTTGCCACACAGCCAGGCAGATGATCAGATGCAACATCTCCACAGGGAGTCACAGTCACAGCAGATGAGGAGTAGGCAGCGACAGGTCAGGGTTCCTAAAGCTGTGGCAACTGGCAGCTCTAATGTGCACCATAGCCTTAGCATTGGCTCCCTTCTGCCTCAATTTCCCCTCCTGCTCCTCAGCTAGCTTCTGGCTTTTCATAAGCTGTTTCCAGCTCTAGAGAAGTTTTTAAAAAATATTATTTATATATATATATCTTTTTTAAAAATATTATTTATATATATAAAACCTGGAATCGTTTGGAAAGTGGGCCTCTTTCCCCCTAGGCTTCCCCCGCTAGGTAAGTGTTCTAGGAACCCATCAGCATCAGTGTACCAGCTAGCATTGTGAGAGGCTGTGTTTGGCTTCAGTGAATTTTTGTTGTTGTTGTTGAGATTCTATCAATGTGTTTGCCCATTTCACAGTTGGCGATTTACTAGTACACCTGACTGCACTGCACTGAGTGATCAGCAGTTTTTGACCAAAAACAGCATGACCCCTGTGCCCCATCCTCCCTATTCACCCAATCTCGCCCCGAGTTTTCCCCAGATGAAAAAAGTCCTCAAAGGGAAACATTTTGCTGATGTGGAAGAGAGGAAACAAAAACAGCAGAAGCAAAATTGGTAAGTTCAAAAACTGTTTTGAGCAGTCGAAAAAACGTCTCAATAGGTGTATTGCATCAAACAGTACTCTGAAGGTGACTGAAGTTTAAGCATGAAAGAATACATGATTTTTTATAAATTCCAGGTTTTTTGGGGTTCCTCCTTGTATGTTGCTTAGGCTAGCCTTGAACTCCTGGGCCAAGCAATCCTCCCACCTCAGCCTCCCAAAGTGCTGGGATTATAGGCATGAGCCACTGTATCCGGCCCAGTTTTGTCTTCTGAAAAGTCCAACTCGCCACACATGGTGGTTCATGCCTATAATCCCGGCACTTTGGGAAGCCAAGGTGAGAGGATTGCCTAAACCCACAAATTTGAGACCAACCTGCGCAACTTGGCGAGACCTCATCTCTACAATAAGTAAAAAAAAATTAGCCGAACATGGTGGCACGTGTCTGTAGTTCCAGCTACTTGGAAGGCTGAGGCGGAAGGATCACCTGAGCCCAGCAGATCAAGGCTGCAGTGGCTGTAAGCGTGCTACTGCCCTCCAGCCTGGGTGACAGAGACTCGAACTTAAAAAAAAAAAAAGTCCAACTCTTATAAACTCAAATGCTGGACTAAGCACTGAATAGGTGACATATTAAATAAGGGGATATACCTTTCATGGAACTTTCAGTTGTAAAACATGGCCAATTACAATATTGCTTTGACCAGATACTTTTCAATATCTATTTCTTAATAATCCTTTCCTTGGTAAATAAAAAACACCAAACTAGATTTCCTTTAAGATGAAAAGTTTATTTTGCCTTTTGCCTAGAAGCAAAACTAGTGAAAATTAAAGTATAAAAATAAATAAAATTTACATTAATGGACATTCCACTCAAAGTAAAAATAATGATAAAAATAATGTATATAAATAAAAATCCATCAAAAGCACAAAACAGTGCCTGGCACTTGAATGAGCAAAAGCTGTGAACATTAAAAAATATTTAAAACACACACGCTTTTATTATTAAATTAAAAACACACTCGAGTTGCTAATCCTTAATCTAAAACTTGTCTTAATTTTCTCCAAAACATAGTATTTGTTTCAGGTAATTTGCATTAGTATACACAAGACTTCATCTTTCTTGCTTGCTGGGAGACCCACAATGATATGAGTAATAATAACCTGAGTTTTCAGAATGATAAAGCAGTTTATCATATGAAGATAATAATGTGATTTACTTTGCCTATAAATTAAAAAATTGGAACTCCGTCTTCTAATTTTCAGATTCACTCATTCAATACATGATATATCTCAATAAAGAAAATCCAGCTTACACTCAGGGTAGATAGCTATTTTCGGTCTACAGTTGGATGTAAAAGTTAAATTTTGAATGGAACAGAAAATTGGAGAAAACAGTCTCTCCACATTCTTAAAAGGATATTTAGAATATATCTAGGCTACATTTTCAAAATACCAGAATCTCTCTTAAAATTCAGGTTAGAAAGATAAAGTATACACAAGTCCCAATTATACATGAGAAGCACAAAGCCCTTTTTGGAAATGGTATGATAAATTAACAGTAACATTCTCTTTCATAGAGTCATGTTCTCTTGGTAACATTTGTTAGTTGATTCTTTTAATGAATATGTTAGTGGTGAAAAAACTTAAATATTGGTGCCTTTAAGCAATGCAGAATTTTAACTAGGCAATACTACTATCCCATTTGAAATCCGAATGTATTATTATATAGCCCTTTATTCTCTCCTAGATCAAGCATGCTAGAAAAAGCAGACTATGAAAAAACAGATTATATAGACTACATAGAAAATATAGGTGCATGCAACATGTTACTCTTATTTTACAGAATGGGTGTAATAATGCAATCTTTAGTGCTACATTCAAAAAGACTGTGCTGTCTTCCCCAAATATGTTACCCTTCACAGAGAGATCTTAAAATCTAGTCCAAATGTTTCTAACAGTACTAGGGTAACACACATGAAAATGAACATTTCTGTAAGACAACATTTCTGTAAGACAGGAATGTATACTTCTGACCAAAATGGTTACCCACAGCTACTTCTGTGGTAGATTTTAGGTGGATGTGATCACCTGTACGTTATACCTGTAAGTCAAGGAATGTGAGCATTGAGAGACTAAATCGAGTTTTTAAAGTTATATAACCACAGAAAAGCATTCTTCTGCAATAATTTCCCTTTGAATAGTACAAATTCATTTATCAAATTAAGCAATCAGTATACATAGATAAATGAAATTTATGTTTTAGAACATATTTATAATTTTGTCACACCCTTTCAATATTTTGTAAAAATAAATCCAAATGTTCTTTAAGTTTACAAAAAGGGTCTCTGGAGATGTCTGAGCACATAAAACAAACTTATGTTTGTACAGGTTGAGCACAGAGATGAGATAATTCCTAAACACTAATTTGTCTTCACCCAAACTTATTATTAAGAGGAAAATGGGGGTGTTGGGCAGAAATTAGCAGAATAACTAAGTTATCTTGCTCAGCCTTTTGATTTCACTTTGACTGAATAAACGAGAGTTCAGGATTAAATAAAAAGTCTTGAACAGGGAAAATAACATGGATAATAATTCTCCCTCCATTTTTATCCCAATGAATGTTGTCTTCTTAAATTGTCGCAACATTTGGCCGCTTTCTTTGGATTTTTCCTGCATATACTCCTAAAAATAGAGCAAAACTAATATTATTTCTCAATGGTAGTTTTCTATAATGATACCATGAGTCCTTACAATGTATCAAGCACTGTGCTAAACAATATACGTTATCATATTAAATGTAATAATCCTGAAGTAGAAATTATTACTATCATTTTAAGGATAATGCAGCTGGGGCTAGGAAAGTACTTGCCTAAGGGGCCAGCTAAAGTAGAAACCCTGAGAATCCAATTCCACCTGATTTGCTATTTTACACGACCACTTTGCATAACCACCTCCTACTCTGCTTTGATTGGTGGTTTCTGAATGTCACTATAAACTCGATTTAAGCACAGAACATCAAATGAATAAATCTATTGTAAAACATGACATCAGAGATTGCAATTTGGTTTATAAAACTATAAATAATTTAAATGCTTTTAGTATACTTTAACATCTTAGAATTCATTTAGAGTATGATATTATATCACCATAACAAAAATGAGTTTTCTATAAATTACCTAACAAAGGGTTTATCTCCATGTAAAGCAAATTAAAGCATAATTCCAAATTTATTTGAAACATAATCCAGGCCATTACAGATCTCAGCAGGAAAGAATACCGTGACTCTTCAAGAGCAGCTACAGATTCCTGTGTTCCAACACACTCAGTATTTTAAACAATAAGTTCCTCAAGATCTCAGTTTATTTAAAAGAAAACAATCCTTTAGTCTCTTTCAGTTGTCTCCATATGTACTCATATATAAATAAATCTTTAGAAAAAACAAAAGAATTTTTGTACTTGTTTAGACATATTAATTGTACATGTTAATTCAAGGGTTAAGTTCATTTGTATTAACTATGTAGCAATGCAATTAAACCTCAATAGTTCTAAATGCTGAATGCCACTGTTAGGTAACGTCAGTGGTTGCCTGTTCATCCTATGTACTGTTGAGTATTACTGAATAGAAATAGCAGTTGCTATTTTGCTTGTAAATTCACAAGCGACAAATAGTGGAGATGAAATGCATGAGAAAAGAACATGGAGAGTAGTTACTGTGGCAAACTAATAATATAAGGCAAAACAATACTCATTCTTCAATGAGCTTCTGATGTATCATGGTACATTAACATTAACATGGGAAACACTGAAAATATCTTTAAATTCCTCATATCAGGTGACTGGTCTGTGTTCTTCCAATGGTTCTTTCACACTAGCTGATTCTCATGGCTCTGCAGTAGGCAGGATCTTCAACTATCTAATTCCTTTTACAACAATTCCATTGACTGTCACTCACAGTGATTTCCAAAAGGTGACCTTTAAATTATCCTATTATCCTGACATTATTAATTATATTCACTGCATACACACAAGGTCAGCAATCATTTCAAAGTTATGATTAATAGCTTGTTTTCTTCTCATTGAAAGGAAATCACTTAGTAATAAAATCTCTAAAATTTGCCTAATTGTGTATTAATGGAAAGATTATAATTGATTAAGGGTTTAATCTTCATTGTCAGGTGATTAATTTAGGATTATTCAAAATGTTTAGAAAGCAGTATAATTAAAGCACAACACTTTGAAAGTATTTTAATGGATCACATAATTTTAAATGTGCTTAATCAAGTATCTTAACAAAGATACCTAAAAAATATTCAAGCATTTTGTTAGGAACTTTGGATTAACTCGACATTGAATGTCATCTTGCCACCATAAACAGAATTTTAAAATACAGCTTTTGGTTTAGCTCTTAAATAACCCTCAAATAATGAACATGAGGAGAAATGTAGCTCAAACCTCTTGTGGAAGAAAAGATTGAGACCCCTGCCCACCTGGCATATTCACATGTGAACTTGTGGTCAGAGGAGGAAGTTTACATCCCCTCCTGTGCAGACAGAAATATTCCTGGGTGACACACTTCCTCAAAGCTGAAGAGACAAGGCAAAGATTTAGGCACCAGATAATCATTATTTTTTACTCATGAATAGTTTTCTGAATTAAGTCTGGATAATTCTATACATTTTTTTGGAATAAAAAATACAAAGCATTTTCCATAGAAATGTTACAGAAATCGAGATGGGAAGCAGTTTTACTAAGATTTTCTGACTGCCACAAAATACTGACACCAAGGAATATTAGTAGGATGACCAAGAATATGCCAAAATTATGGTGGCAAGGAAAGACAACGTATTCCACTTGTGTGGCCTGAGTTACAGGGCAGCTTGTGCACTCTTTCTATTGAAGGAGCTTCAGGAATTCATTCAACACACCTGACACAGGAGCTCTGCTAGGCATTCTGCTCTGTGAAGACTTCTGTCTATTTTGCACAACCCCCTTCACTGCTGTCTTAGGGGTTCTAGTTGAATATAAAAAAATTAATAAGTCACTTGCATTAAGGTCTAAATGTTCAAAATTCAAAGAAAGCAACCATACTACATCAACTGTCCAAATCACCAATAAGTTTAAAAAGAACGTAGTCTCATGCATGTGCATGGGAAGGAAAGCTGGACTTTGGCTTCAGCAGACTAAACCATGGCTCATGCTTTGTTGGAGAATCACTCTGGTGATGCTGAACTTACTATATGGATATTTAAAACATTTAATGAGTAAAATGGTATGAAATGAAAAGTAAACACATGCCAATATAAGATGATAATTAAAATATAATACACAACAGTACACCAAGAGGATCATAGTTGAAGACAAAATTTTAAAAGATCTTCCCAATGCTATAAAAAAAAAATCACATTTGAGTCAGGCGCAGTGGCTCACATCTGTAATCCCAGAACTTTGGGAGGCAGAGGCGAGAGGATTGCCTGAGCCCAGGGGTTTGAGACCAGCTTAGCTTGGGCAACTTGGTGAGACCTCGTCTCTACAATAAATCAAAAAATTATCCAGGCATGGTGGTACATGTGCCTGTATGTAGTTCCAGCTACTTTGATAGCTGAGGTAGAAGGATCGCCTGAGCCCAGCAGGTCAAGGCTGTGGTGGCCGTGAGCGTGCCACTGCACTCCATTCTGGGTGACAGAGTGAGACTCCGACTCAAAAAAAACAAAAAGGAAAAAAAAAATCAAATTTGAAAAATAATTATCCTTTATGTAAACAACAACACTATTTTTCCCTTTCAAAGCTAATCCTGATTTCTTGATTTGAATATTTTTAAATACCCGTGAGTGTGGCACTCTTACCCTTGTCTACTAAGTAGCCTGTGAACAGGTGCATTCTGTCCTTGATTTGGCTGAAGGACTCTGTTGACAAATTAAATAAAAAATTAATTCAAAAGGATAGATTCTATTTTTTCCCATTTTCTTGCAATGGATGAAAGATGGTGATAGTGAGGTGGAGTCATCTATGCAATAATATAGCCAATATATTACACAAAGCAAAGCAAGTTGATTAAAACATATTAATATGGTACTTATATTTTGCTTACCAAGAACCCAAATCTTAGATTTTTATCAGGAAAGAGAGGTCCAACATAGGCATTAACCCTTGTGCTTTCAGATAATGGTCTTATATATAATCGTACTTTACAAAAGCCAACGTTTCCTTTCAAACATGTCAGAGAACAAAGTATTACTCTCGTTTTACAAGAGTAAAAAACAAGTCAGAAATATTAAGTTAGCTGTTTTTTGTTTTTTTTAAAAGAGATGAGGTCTCATTATGTTGCTCAGACTGGTCACGAACATCTGGGCTCAAGCCATCCTCCTGAACAGCTGAGATTACAGGCTCACACCACTGCGCCCAGCTTAAATTAGCTTTCTAAGGTTTTTAAATAGGTATCAAAGATCCCCTTGAACTCACAACATATCAGGCTCAAATTTCTACCACAGACAGCATGTCCTACAAAAAGCTCCAGGAACATCTGGTCTGACATGTGACCAAGAATATAACCAGGTGTTAATAGGAATTCTGGACCTGAGATCCTCAAACTCAGCAAAGATTGTTCTTCTGATGTAAATAGAACAAGGTCAACAGAAAGGAAGCTCAGGATTTATAAAAAATTTATTTAAAAAACGCCCCTCACTGGACTAGTGATTTTTCTCACCTTGTTTCAGAAGGATTTTGTTTAACCAGAAATTTCTTATTTGGCATTCCCATTTCAGCAGCTCTAACACAACATAAAAATAAGGACACAAGGTATTTAGAGAAGAGAAAAAAACATGCTTACAAAAGTAACAAGGGATGACAGAAACAATTCATCAGTTAGAAGCTTTGTAATAAGCGTATTCAAGACTATTTTCAAGAAAGAAGAATTTTTAAAAAGATAGTCATTAAAATATTCTTCCCATTAAGTTTTTCTTTCCAGGATATCTTTAGGATATCAGAAAAGAATACATTTGAAAGATAAAATTAAGCACTGAATATAAGGATTAACTATTTCTAAGGTTGTTTGATGGGCTATCAATTTATAAGATAAATGTAGACAAATTTGGTAATTAAAAAATTTATCTAAAGATAAAATTAGATTCTAGCACCTGATTTTAATGAATGTCCTTATATAAAAAGGAATTCCTATCAGCTCAAGTGCAGAAAAAGTTAGCGGTTCTTTATTTCTAATTTGAATATGCAAATAGACCAACAGATAACTAAAATTAATTCGTTTGATAATAATTAACATGACATGATACAAAAAAACTTACTTCATGTATTTCTTCCTATCCAGAGACTTCTGTGTTGCAGCTGAAAGAGCCACTCGTGGGCTTCTCATTTTATCCTTTAAAATGCAAAAGTAACATAAAATTCTACTGGAGCCAATTATTCCCCTGTATTATAACAAAGAATGATCCCAAATTGCCTGAAAAAGCTTCTCTTTACTAATATTTTTAACTTAGTTAACTTAGTACTCTTTTATACTTGAAGCAGTCTGATTCTAAGAATTAAATAATTAAAATTATATCAATTTTGTTTGTTTTTCTTTTGCCATTCATACTAAGATCATTGATTCAAATCAGAGACCACCAACACTCTGATATATTTCAAATTTGGAGCCTGTTTTCTAATTATAATTTCAAAAAAAGGCAAAACCCACATTATAATTTCAAGAAAATTCAATCAGGAGCAGCTGAGAGTTTTTTATAAGTCACCCAAGCAAAACATTCAAAGATTCAACTCCAAAATCCAATCACAAAACAATAGTAATTCTTTCACTATGTAATTCTTTTAAACCTATCTACAGATTTAAATATTGCTAGTAGGAAATATGCTTAAGAATTGTCAGATGGGTGCTGAAGTCAATAAAAAATGATATTTTGTGTCAATTACCCTAAGCCCAAAAGAACCCCATTCATTAAAAAATCATATACCATTTGCCTGAGCATTTTCTCTTTGCGAGCTTCTCGATCATGATGTAGAATAGACATTCTTTCAGCTGCATCCATTACAAAGAATATGTCATGAATACCATACAGGGCAGCTCTCAGCTAGGTTCAAAAGAAAATATTGTATGCATTTAAAAGATCAAGTTAGAGTTCAGTATTACTATATATACTATATACCTACTTCTTTTATTTATAGAAAAAGATTACAGTAGTTTTCACTGAAACCTATTTTCAGAGATTGAATGAAAAGAGAGAAATACAGAATTTCCATTTCTTAAAAGCCTTTGAGATACATGCATTTACCTGAGCTAACACTCTTTCCTGAAGTGAAGCATCTTGTGCTGAAACAACGCCTCTCTTTAATGGTGCTTCTGACTGAAAACTTCTTATAAATTCCATAGTATCCTGAAAAGAGAAATGCTCCTTCAAAAACATTTTTCTAAAAGGATTTATGATCACTGGAGTTTCCTTGTTTTCTTTTGGTCAGTCATTCCTCAGTCTCCATGGAAGACTGCTTCCAAGAACCTCAAGAATACCAAAATCTGAGGACACTCAAGTCCTTTTTATAAAATGGTGCCGTATTTGCACATAACTTATTAACATACTCCTGAATATCTTAAATCATCTCTAGATCAGTTATGATACATAATACAATGTAAATGTTATGTAAGTAGTTGTTATATGTATTGTTTAGGGAATGATGACAAGAAAGTCTACACATGTTCAGTACAGATATGACCATTATTTTTTTTTCCCAAATATTTTGATCCATGGTTGGTTGAATCCACACATGCAGAATCCACAGAAGCGGAATGGATACAAAGGGTCCATTGCACTAAATAAAGAAAACTATTACTTATTAGATGTCAAACAGCACTCAGTTTAAAGTGAGACAAAAATATACAAATTACTTAATTTACATATTATTTATAAAATTATCTAAGTAAGAGTAATGATCAGACTTCTAAAATTGCCAATATTACAGTGACTAAAAAATGTTTGATCTGGCTAAATTCTGAACTAATCTTGACAGCTCACAAGTGAAGTACAAATGATTTGCAACAATCTTACTTTCACAGTTTGTCGAAGTTGCTTCAGCTTATCTGTCTGCATCAGCCTACGAATAAGAAATCCTTTTGCCACTGCAGTTATTTTGTTAAATTTTTCTTGTACTTCTGGACTAAAAACCTAGGAGGAATAAGATAGGCAATGTTTATTGATGCTCATTTGTTCAACCTTCTCTTAAGAAGACAGATAGCTGGATGAACAGATATATCTCATTAAGTTTGCCCACCTGAGACCATCTAGTCTTGGCCCTTCCAAAAGGCCTTGTTACTGAGAGTTTGGTCAAGCCACTAGTTGATGATCCCCAGAGGTAGAAGGGTGCTTCATTTGCAGAACCAAAGCTATACTGCAGGGCAGAATTTGTGAAACCTAGAGAAATACATATATAGTATTATACTTGATGTTATATAATCAGAATATGAAGAGCATCCAAATAAACTCATTGTGACACTCGTTAAGAGTAACAGCTGCCTCCAAAACTGATCCACATGCAGAATTAAAATATTTATGGACTTTAAGCTTATGTACCAGATGGATCTTTTCAACATAAACAGCATCTCAGGATAATTGAAGATGTGAAGATAAGCTCTTACAGGGACTGGGGAATTAGAGGTAATTCAAGATTACTCAGGAGATAGCAAACTGTTTTCACTTGAAGTATATCACCTGCTGCATAAATGACCACAGACTGGGCTCTGAGCTGAATTTCCAGATATTTTCCTTGCCGAGGCAGGCTTTTCTCATGAACACCTGCTCTCCAGTCTTTGCTCTGTTACCATGTCATTTTCCACTGTTACTAAGCAGCTGGGCAACGGCAGTGGGTTGGACATGGAAATTACTTGAAAAAGGAAGCTATACTTTTAAAGTGTGCCAAATAAACATTTTACTGTAGGATAATTTTTTCAAATGGAAAAGGATTTTCAATTATTTACCAGAACTATTGGAATTTGCAGTATGGAGTGAATCCACTTGAGACAACATCGTTTCCAGCAAACCAGAGTCACTGACTTTTCTCCATTCCAGCTCCACCACATTGTTAATGTCCAGTTCAGAGGCCTCTGCTGTCATCGCCTTCTTCTCTTTTAGCATTTTCTCCTGTTCTTCTATTTCCTATAGATTAACAGTTTATTGTAACATGCTAGATCTTTTGATTATACCCCAAATAGTATCATTTTTAGGCTTAGCCAAATGTACACATAACTATCAGCAAATTATCATTCAAGTTGTCCTCCCTCAAATAAAATTATTACAACTGACTTTAAAGTGGTCTAACTATAATAATCTTATAACAAAAGTCTTTCTTCTTATGATATACCTCTTGTAAAATGTGTACTTCAGCATCTACTTACAAAATACCTTTTAAAAATACTTTTTGAATCAAGGACTCAATAAAGTATCTATTTGATAGATTATACAATTACTTTTAGATAAGAATCTAAATATTAAGACTCACATTTTGACATGTATCAAAATCAATGATTCTTCCATGACCAAAAGTCATAAGTATCTCCAGCTAGATTTCACTGACTAGCCTGAAATACCCCTACCTTTTACTTTCTCACCTTTTGCAATCTTTCCTGTTCCCTTTCCTGCTCGGCTATGAGTAGTGATAACTGCTGGGCATGCTGCTCTTCTAGTCTCTTCCGCATTTCTTCAAAAGCAAACATCTTGCTTTTTAGTATCTCCTCGCTTTCTGAAAAGAAACGTGCCTTCTCAAATTTAGAAAATCACAAGTCTAATATCTGATATTTTATACTACCTATTTAAGTTATGCTTCTGACAAGAAAGTATCCCTGGATCTGACATAATACAATCAAGATCTAGCCAGATCTCTACTTTGAACCACACCCTCACTTGCTCCTTGTCTTATTTCATGCTAACCAATAAAGAAAAGCTTGTATCTCATCGCTTTTATCTACTCAGTCAACAGATTTCCATAGGATCTGAGCTGATGGAGCCAAGACTGGATGCTCAGGCAAGATTCTCTTGACTCTAATTATCTTTTTTTTTTCCTTGAGTTGGAGTCTCACTCTGTTGCCCAGGCTGGAATGCAGTGGCAAGCTCAAGGCCACTGCAGTCTCTACCTGCAGGGCTCAGATGATCCTCCTACCTCAGCCTCCTGTAGCTGGGACTACAGGCATGTACCACCACGCCCAGCTAATTCATGCCTTAACATTGTTGTTAATATAACATTGGATGCAACAGAAAAAACCTGAAATATTAATGAAATATTCTTAAAACACCACTCAAGAGCTTCATTTTTGATGTTTTTCTAATAATTTGACATTAAAGTGTTTACTGAAGGACCAACTACATGACGATCTCATAACAAATGAAAGTGCAAACTGACAAAAACATTGGAAACCATAGTACAGCCGGGCATGGTAGCTTGTAATCCCAGGACTTTGGGAGGCTGAGGCAAGATAATTGCCTGAGTCCAGGGGTTCAAGACCAACCTGGGCAACTTGGTGAGACCTTGTCTCTACAATAAATAAAAAAATAAGCCGGATATGGTAGCGCATGCCTGTAGTTCAAGCTACCTGGAAGGCTGAGGTGGAAGGATCGCCTGAGCCCAGCAGATTGAGGCTGTGGTGGCCGTGAGCGTGCCACTGCCCTCCAGCCTGGGCAACAGAGTGAAACTCCAACTCAAAAAAAAAAAAAAGAGAACGAAAGAAACCACAGTCCGAAACCAAGACCTCAAAGCAATACACTGGATTAAAACAATAAATGATGTCTCATGCAAGAACTGTCATTAATAATATTTTCAATAATACCAGGTGGACTAGGAAAGCTTTTCATTCAAACAAGAAAATTCTTTAAGAAAGCCCATCCAATGGCAATGAACTGTAGCTAATTATAATCTTCTTAGTAAGATAAACAAAATTAAGTACTTGTATGAACAAACAATTTTTTTTCAAAATGTCAATTACAAGTATTAAAATCAAGGTGCCATCTACACAGCAGGTATCAAACACTTAAAAGTTTCCTTACCTTTGGAACTAGTTTCTAACATTTTATTCTTGTTAATGAAGACAGATCCCTTAGGGTATCTTTTTTCTGGCAAATGTTGCCTTTCTTGTTCAGCTATTCCAGTTGTTATGACATAAGGGCAGTTTTCTTTTTGCAAACTATCAACATCTAAATCAAGTCTCCGTTTAACTTTTTCAAAACTATTATCCAAAAATTGTTCATTTCCACAGGACACCATAGGTGTGTCCATCTGCTGTCTGGTATTCTGGTTTTGCATCAGTAAAGGAGATGGGTTTTTTACATCGTAAGACTTATTCAGTTCTGTTTGTAAATTGCAGGAGTTTTTCTCTAACACACTGGTCGGCTTGAGTCCACACAAAGTTCCAAAGTTCTGACTTGCTATACACTGACTGGTAGCATATGGTTCGTGCAATTTTGGCATTGCAGTACAAGTACTGTTCATTTTGTGTGCTCCTCCCTCATCAGATGTTACCTGACCTTCCACAGTAGCAAATCCATGAGTAACTTTATTTTCTGATTGATTTCCTGAAGATTGACATACCTGATTTGATTTACCTAAAACCATGTCCTCTATGACATCAGATGTATTTTTGCTTACATAAACCTTGCTTGAACAAATTCCTGCTAAATCAGTTGGTAACTTTGGCACAATTTCAGGTTCATTTGCTTTTTCATCAGTATCTTGAACTAGTAAGCTCACTGCTTGTTCCTTTCCTTTAGGGCCTAATTCACAAGCATTTATTGGGTTATTTATGAGTATATGACATGCCGATGATGGCCTGGAACGCCTTTGATGCATTTTAGGACTCATACTTGGCTCTGGACTAGGTAATTTGGCATATGAACCTGTAAGACTTTTGATAACATTATTTTCAGTAACAAAAGTGGGAATAACTTTAGAGTCAGAATCAGAGTCTAGAACAGTGGGATGGCCAGTTCGTACAGGTATGCCCACTTTAGAAAAGCTAGCTAAAACTGGCATATTTGTGCTGCTTGCTTGAGTGGAAGCACCTTGGAGAAGAACATTTGATTTATTAAGGCTTGGTTTGTCAGGAATAACTGAGACACAGTGTTTGCCTATCAACTGGGCCTTCTCCTTTACACAGTCAGTTCCTTTAACAGCATCATTTTCTTTGTCTGAATGATTCTCATTAACAATCCTCTTTGCACTAGTTCGCAGACTACGTTTTGATGGTTCTCTTTCTATATATTCTTTTGACTTTTTCAACAGGTTTTGAAGACTCATTACATAGGGGTCTGGAATGACTTCTTCCAGAAGTGATGAATGCTTTTCTTCATTTGTTGAGAAAAGACCATCAGATGTAAGAGTCTCTTGTGGGGTTGCTGAGGAGGTCTTTGGAAAAGTTTCATTTTCTGCATGATCAATATTTGAAGCACCACACTGCTTCAGAGAATTAAATCCTTCTGAATCTCTAGCTAAGTCTATCCCATTAGTTTTACATGGGTCTTCATTATCCAATGGCAAAATTCCTGCTGTCTTTTCAAGCTTTGCTAAAATAGAGTGCTCAGTATGGCTTGGAAAGCTATTTGGAAATGCAGCGGGAACATTCAAGTTTCTGACTTCTGAATTCGAGTAAACTGTTTCAGTCTCCCACTGATCAAAATCACTGGCATTAGGTGCTTTTCTAACCTGGAAAAAGGAAATTTAAAAATTAATATTTCCTCACTGTACAAAAAGCCTTTTGTTCCATTGTTTTCTAAAATAAAACTGATTTGACTCATGTGCCAGAGAAAAATAAATAAAATAAAATTGAAATAGAAGATTCAGAGTCTGACATTTGAAACACAAACAAAAACTAAGACAACCAGTTTTTATAGTATCCCATACCACATGGGACTTAAATTCCTATAAAAAAGACATCTGGCTGGGCTTGGTGGCTCAGACTGTGATCCCAGCACTTCGGGAGGCCAAGGCGAGTGGATTGCCTGAGCCCACGGGTTCGAGACCCGCCACTTGGTGAGACCTCATCTCTACAATACATCAAAAATTAGCTGGGTGTGGTAGTGTGCACCTATAGTTCCGGCTACTTGGAAGGCTGAGGTGGAAGGATCGCCAGAGCCTAGCAGGTCAAGGCTGCAGTTGCCGGGAGCATACCATTGCACTCCAGTCTGGGCAAAAGAGTGAGAGTCCAACTCAAAAAGAAAAAAAAAAAAGCATCTATTGGTCATCCCAGCTTATTTATTAAAAGAAAAAAAAGGAAATTATCTAATTTGATACAAATACGAGCATATATGTGTATATATACACATACATATGTGCTCCTCTATCTATACACAACTCAATCTCGGAATAGAAGCATTTTCCTTAACATTCTTTTTTTTTTAAGTCGGAGTCTCACTCTGTCGACTATAGTGCATGCTCACGGCCACCACAGCCTAAACCTGCTGGGCTCAGGTGATCCTCCCGCCTTAGCCTTCCTTAGCTTCTAAGTAGCTGGAACTACAAGCACGTGCCACCATGCCTGGCTAGATGAAGTCTCGCCAAGTTGCCCAGGCTCGTCCTGAAACCATGGACTCAGGCAATCCTCTCACCTCGGCCTCCCAAAGTGCTGGGATTATAGGTGTGAGCCACTGCGCCTAGCCTTCCTTAACTTTCTTCTGGTCATATGTTATTAACATCACCAACTGTTCCTCCTGGGATAACTAATATCTAAGGATAATAATATATGTGACAAATAGTAAGTAATTATATGTCTTACATAAACGATCCCCTTTCTAACAGAGACTAACTTGTCCAGGACATGCCCTCCAGCCTGGGTGACAGAGTGAGACTTCAACTAAAAAAAAAAAGAAAATAATAATTCAGTAATAAGACTCCTCCCTCCCATATGTTTACTCCAAACTCTAATACTCCTCCATAAAATAAGGCAAATTTGTAGTGAACAATAGCTCAGCCATGTAGCTTAAATTTTTTAGAAATAATAAATATTTCTACTTAAATACTCAATTCATTAAAACAAAATTCAGTGAGGTTAACTGAAGGAAGTTAAAACAGCAATGCATGATACGTTAGGATAAGAACAACTGTATATACAAGAGGTCCAACAGAAAAATAAAACAGATTTAAAAATACATGCAAGAGCTGGGCTCGGTGGCTCAGCCTGTAATCCCGTGCCTTTGGGAGGCTGAGGTGAGTGGATTGCCTGAACCCGTGAGTTCGAGACCCGCCTGGGCAGCAAGACCTCATCTCTACAATAAATCAAAAAATCAGCCGGGTGTGGTAGCGCATGTCTGTAATTCCGGCTACTTGGAAGGCTGAGGTGGAAGGATCGCGGGAGCCCAGCAGGTCGAGGCTGTGGTGGCCGGGAGCGGCCACTGCACTCCAGTCTGGGCGACAGAGTGAGACTCCAACTCAAAAAAAAAAAAAAAAAAATACATGCAAGAATAGATATTTTGTTTCTTTGCAAAAGAATACAAAATGAACTTGGATGGTTTCTAAAGATTATCAAAGCATACATTAAACTGGCAAAAATCATCATATGAATATAGACTTCAAAATCCTGACTATTAAGATTTTTAGGTTCTTCTGTTTGTGCTTGTTTTTTTCCTAGAACATATGGCTCTCCTTTTTACCTTACAAATCCCAAGACATGTAATGGTTTCCAGGTACTATGCAATAAACAGTACAAGACATACTTAGCCACCATCTCAGGACTAAAATAAACCAAAAGGGATACATAAGACCATGAACATATTCAGAAGTTTAAATAAAATAGATTATTTCTTTATAAAAACTATTTCACATTTTGCATTTGTGACATTCAACAGCTATGTTTTTTATATGCCATGAAAATGAGCCTTTGGTTAGATAAGTTACATAACAACAAACTCTATCATAGAATCTAGGTTTTACGGGTGAAGCAAATCTTAAAAATCTATTTGTATTACATACAATTTCTCTGCCTGAATATTTCATTCATTATAGTTCAATGCTATACATGCTCTTTTAAACAGAAAGTTTTTAGAGTCAACAATTTTATTAGTAGTATATTTCATCTTTCCTCAATGGACCAAGAATGATATGCCATTTTTGTTTCAATAACAGGGAATATCGAGTAAGTAAAAAACCCATCTCTTGTTAAATTAGCATTACACATATTTTTTAAACTTAATATAGTCAGTAATTATATTCTACAAATTAAAATCTACTACCCACACTACATACTACCAACAGAAAAATGAAGATAGCAGTAGTGGTAAATATCCTTAAGGTTCATTATATATGTGTCGTCTGGTATGAATTACACAAACATATCACAAACCCCTAAGATTATAAAAAACAAGATGTTACCAGCAATATGCTATATATAGCAGGCATTATTTGCTCAATCTAATTCATTTGTTTTTCTTTTTAGCACAAAATGATTCATACCTAAAAATAAAATGATTATACAAATTTAAATTAATCTAAATAACAAGTGCAAACGGTGTTCATATGTTGTTTAAATGCTTTTAATCTGGATCTAGGATGCATCTAGACAATTCTGTTCATCTAATCTAAATTAGATAAATATGTAAGAGCAGAATTTTCACCAAAAAAAATTGGGGGTAATTATTTACTTTAGCAGAGAATGAGAATAAGGTCATTTAGTCAATTGTCTAATTAGTTTAGGGGTAAACAGCAATAGCCAATTCTGTCATTTGTCACTGAGAATTCAATGTTTTTAGAGTTATAAGATGCAGACAATAAGCAATTATATTCTGTGTATGACTCCATTGTCCAAGTCTCCTCTGATTCAAGTACCGGGCATCACTAACAAGCAAGTGAATTCTCTTTGGAGTAATTGAAATGGCATATCACAAACTATGAAGCTTCTAAAACATAATAGTAAAGTATATTGGTGATTAGTTAAGTACAAATATATTTCTGAAAAATTATCAACGCTTACTGTATGATATCTTAATTATAATCTAAAAGAGCTTAAATTATACACCTGAACATTTTCAAGAATCTCCTGGACACGAGTCAGTAAAGCTTTCTTCCTATTAACCTGCTTTCTTGCTTCTACATCAAGTGCTTTCTGCTTTTCTTGTTGCATTTCTTTTTTCTTCTCAATGTTAAGCTGTAAAACATATAAAAGTGTAATTATTTCTTACTGATAAAAATATAAAATAAAAAAGATTTGACTCAGTGATTAAAAACATGTGCAACAGACAAAACTAAACTATAGTCAAAGAAATCTGAATAATGGTTGCACATATTGAGTGGGATGGGGCATGTGAGAGCCGTCTGTGGTGATGAAAATATTCTCTATGGCTGGGAGTTATACAGCTGTATGCCATGTATCAAAACTCATGGAACTTTAACATATAAGATCTGTGCTTTTCACTGCATGTAAATTATTCTCAATTGGAAAAAAACAAAGTTAAAAGAAAGAAAAACATGCTCACTTAGCAAATGCTCTAAAATGACAGAAATAATAAAATTAGCCTTTCACCCACTGCTGAGCTTTTCATGACTTCACTTGAATAGTCACTTGAATATTACTTCACTTTCAATATCATACTTCACAGGTCAGATTCTTCAATTTTTAATCTTCTAATTAGTGCAGATTTTACCTCTTTGCTGCCTCAAGAAAATGTCCAAAAGTTTAATGATCAAAGAAACAGATGTTTTATTTGTCTACAAAATCATAACTTTTCTTATTCTGCCTTATTGTGCTATCCAATAAAAATAAAATGTTCCTTAAAAAAAGGAAGGCTTAGCCGGGTTCGGTGGCTCAGCCTGTAATCCCGCGCTTTGGGAGACTGAGGTGAGTGGATTGCCTGAGCGTGCGGGTTCGAGACCCGCCTGGACAACTTGGTGAGACCTCACCTCTACAATAAATGAAAAAGTAGCCAGGCGTGGTAGCACGCACCTGTAGTTCCAGCTACATAGAAGGCTGAGGCAGAAGGATCGCCGGAGCCCAGCAGGTCGAGGCTGCGGTGGCTGGGAGTGTGCCACTGCACTCCAGTCTGGGCGACACAGTGAGACTACAACTCAAAAAAAAAAAAAAAAAAAGGAAGGCTTCTAAAAGCATTATATCTTTTTATAGTGGATTTCAGTCTTAATTATTCGGTCCTGAGAAGTTTAGTGACTGTGTTAAGAGTCAAGACTTACTTTAGACTTACACATATGAAAAACATATCATTAAAAATTATTGCAGGCTAGGCATGGTGGCTGATGCCTATAGTCCCAGCACTTTGGGAGACCAAGGCAGGAGAATTGCTTGAACTCAGAAATTCTAGACCAGCCTAGGCAATACAGCGAGACCACTTTCTACAAAAAATCAGCCACATGTAGTGGCACATGCCTGTAGTCCTAGCTACTCGGAAGGCTGAGGTGGAAAGATCGCCTGAGCCCAGGAGCTCAAGGCTGTGGTGAGCCTTGGTTGTGCCACTGCACTCTACCCTTGGCAACACTCCATCCCAACTCAAAAAAAAAAAGGTTTTCAGAAAATATTGATTTTTAACTTCTGTTATACAAAAAAAAATAAAACTCACTTTTTTCCAATAATATTAATTTTCTGATTTAAAAGAGTCATGTATATTTAAAAAACAATCAGCACCAAAGGGTATATTACAAGTGTCTTCTCTACCATCCAATATTCCCTTTCCAGTCCCCAGAAAATGAATATATATATATATATATATATATCATCCTTTTAAAAACCCAAATGGTTAGCATATACTGAGTACCTCCTATGATCCGGATAATATACTAAGCATTTTACATGTATTAATTCATTTAACCTTCACAACAGCCTTATAAAGTAGGCACTACTTTTAATCCCCATTTAACAAATAAGGAAATGGACCACAAATTCACCCAGCAGGTGAGTAGCAAACCAATGATTTGAACCCAGGCCAGAAGGCTCTAGAGCCAGAGCTTTTAACCATTTCTCAGCACTGCCTCTAAGATCACACTGCACGTAGTATTTTACAATAGAGCATGAAGAACCTTCCATGTCTGCACATTTAGATCTCCCTTACTCATTGTGATGAGATTCTATAAAATGGAGCACAGTTAGTTAAACTAGTCCACTATCAATGGACATTTAGGTTGTTCATCAATCTTTTTTTAATATGGAACACTTCACGAATTTGTGTGTCATCCTTGTGCAGGGGCCATGCTAATTTTCTCTGTATCGTTCCAATTTTAGTATATGTGATGCTGAAGCAAGCAAGTTCATCTATCTTTTGCAATTTGAAACAATGCTACTATAATCTTGTATTTATTTCTTTGGACACACATATAATTGTAGGATAGTCCCCAAAATGGAACTGCTGAATCAAAGGCTTTGCTTTTAAATTCTGATCAACACTGCCAAACTGCTTACCAAAAAATAGAATCTCTCAGTAAAAGTGCATTAAAAGTTCATTTTGTTCATACCTAATGAACACTAGGTCCTATCAGATCTTTGCCAATCTAGTAGGTAAAAAATGATAATACTTGTATTTTTCTAATTGTGAATAAGGGTTAGGCACCTTTTCAAATGTTTATAAGCCTGCCTTTTGTTTTTCTGTGTTTTCTGCTCTAGTGGTTCACTACAGAAAAAAGTAATCTAAAAACAAAGAAAGTTTACCAGTGGAGAAAGCACAGCCACTCCATGAAAGCGAATCAGTGAGACACTTTCAGACTGGGCAGGTGTAAAGCTTTCTGTGGATAGTGATGCTTCTTGTATTCTGGCAAGACTTTTTTCACAGAACTTCTCATACTCCTCCATCTTCCCACAGTCACACTACAAGAGAGAAAAATGTTATTTTTAATGTGCTGAGAAAAGTAGACCTTAATTATTAGGCAAATTTTGTAGAGCATGAGAAATTCCTAGAATTCACAGTTCCTACAACTGGCCTCCCAGAATTGTCTCACTGATCAGGAGCTAATTCTCGGGTATAGTAAATCACCTCAAGACCCTGTCCAACTAAGACTTGCTTCATATATTAAGTATTTCTAAACACTTCTGCATGTAAATCAATATTTAAATGTGACTAATTTAGAAAAGAACTAAGAACTAATTAAAACCTTATTAAAGGATACAAAGTTTTGTACCACTTTACGAAGTTCAAAGACTATTACTTACATATTTTTCTCTTATTTATTTATTTATTATTTGAGGTGGAGTCTCATTCTGTTGCCCAGGCTAGAGAGCAGTGGCATGCTCACGGTCACCGCAGCCTCGACCTGCTGGGCTTGGGTGATCCTTCCACCACAGCCTTCCAAGTAGCTGGAACTACAGGTGCATGCCACCATGCCCGGCTGATTTTTTGATTTACTGTACAGACAAGATCTTGCCATGTTGCCCAGGCTGATCTCGAACACATGGGCTCAGGCAATCTTCTCGCCTCAGTCTCTCAAAGTGCTAGGATTATAGGCATGGGCCACTGCACCCAGCCTTTACTTTGTTTTTTAAAAAGACAAGGTCTTGCTATTTTGCCCAGGCTGAAATTCAGTGTCTGTTTCACAGGTACAATTACAGTGCACTACAGTCTCAAATCCCTAGGTTCAAGTGATCTTCCCACCTCAACCCACGTATTTTAAGACTATATTGTGACTCTCTAAGCACCAGCCAACTCAGAAGCAAAATAAAGAAAATCTATTGGTTCTGGTGCTACTTCTGTCTTATTGTTGAAAACTAGAATCATCACCAAACTACTTAAAACAATCAGCCCAGTAATTTCATAAATTTTAAGAAATTGTAATGGTGGTTATGAAAATACAAGATAACCAGGGAGGGATTAGCCATGATATTCATTTATTTGGCAAGCATTAAAAATTGATTGATTGCTTTTTTGCATAACATTATATGTGGCACTGCTTCCTTTCTTTCTTTAAACAAGCAGGGGTAAAATAAAAAGAAAGACATCAGAATCATAACCAGCAAGGGTATGAACTGTGGAAACCCAAAACCTGATATAATAATGTTCCTTTATATGTTCATTTTAAAACAATTAACTACTTAGCAAAAAAGAGAGGATAGGGAAATTTAGTTCACGATGTGGGAATATGCAAAGATAAAACAAGGTAAATATGATACTATCCTGGGCCTCAAAATACTTAAAAACTCAGTACCCTAAAGTGTCAGGGACAAATTATAGTACAACTGGAATTGAAAAAAAAAAGCATGTTCAAAGTTATGATTAGATTATGAAAAAATACTAAATTATTTAATGTGAAAAATTGGATTATGAAAAAAAGATATATTGCTACTTTTGACCTACTGGTAGTTTTATCAATAACAAAATTTCTTCCTACCATTCCATCAATTGTAATTATTTCTATGTTCAGTTTATGTAAAGTGACAGTTTAATTTAAAAAAATGATTCTCTAAAGCATGAATGAGATTATTTTGCAATCTCGTATTTTTTTTAAAAAAACAAAAATAGAAACAACAAAACGCCTTATTGCAAAACCAGTTTTCAGTTTGGGTTTCAACCCACATTGTGGTATCTTAAAAACCAAAATATGCAATAGCTAAGATGTAAGAGAAATTTAAGTGAACCCATTCCTGCTCAAATACTTTATTATTTTTAACACAACCCATGCATTCAGCATTACAAGGAACATAATACACAAATAAAGTAATAAACTTTCTATGGATACACAAAGCACAAGATGCAATTTAAAGGTCTAAGAAATTTAAGGAAATAGAATACTTTTATGGCAATAGTGTTATTTTTCTTTCAACATCATAGAGATATGTTTCATTGTTTCAGAAAGTCATTCATATCCCTTACATAGTACATATATGTCCTACATATTGCAAATAGATAGGAATATATTATTATTACAGCAAAACTTACAGCACATGACAATGCATTCAAATGCAAGTGAGACTATGGAGATGATGGAAATTACTAAATGATCCTGGAGCACAACTGAATCCTTCTTATCCTTCAGTCACAGCTTGGATGTCCTCTCCTCAGGCTGTCCCTGGTTACCCCATCTAAACTAACCCTACCTCAGTCACTATCATATTACCCTGCTGTTTCCCAATTTTCATAGCACTTACCACGATCTGAAATTATCTTGTTTATTCCCTTGTTTCTGTCTGTCTTCCTCCACCAAAACGTAAGCTCCATAAGCACAGGCACCTTCTCAGTCTTGCTCACTGAATCCCCATTACACAGAACAGTGTCAGCACACAGCAGGCACTTGATAAAAGTATTGAATAAATGAATTAGGGTAACACGCTCAAGTAATAATGTAAACCCGGAGAAAAAAGAAGAGAGCGAACTATATGCCAAAGAAGCTGGCAAGGAAGAATGAAATTCAGAGGATGGTAATTTCATGGGTGACACTATTCCCAGAGAATCAAGTGCCTCTAAACTGCAAAGTTAACCATTTAAAAAGTGAGCAATCCTTATCCCATGATTAAGCAAGAAGGCACCATGCTTCTCAGACAATTACCACTGTCGGCAAGGTTTTCTTCTAAAGGAGCCTTGCCTGCAAGGCCACCCCAACCACAAATCTACTGCCCCATACTTTAATCAGGCATGACTGGTCCACTTCCAGTAATAATGTGTAAGCTGCAGCAGGTTCAGACATGCCTTGCTTTCTACATTTAAACCACGGAGTACCACTGATGCTTGTTCAAATGAGCCTCTACGTAAATTCCATAGACTCGAGGTCCTATCTGCTCCTTATCAGTGTTCTGCCAAAAATATCACTAAAGAGAATGGTAAAAGTAACACGTTCTGCCTTGTTTTCAGATCCTGGCTGGTCGTTTACCAATCAGTTTCCCCAAAGACGCAAACTTCTTGTGGAGGCAGGAAAGAGGAAGATTTATTCAGACACATACTAGCTGCACATTCGTGGCAAGCCAGGTACCATCCCTACGCCTCAGTTTCCTTCTCTGTAAAACAAGGATAACCAGGGTATCCGCCTCGGAGGGATTCTGAGAGAATTCAGTGAGTTCACGCATGTGCGGCAGTTAGCATACTGCAAGACAGGCAGAAAGCATCACTACCTGGCAGCTGCTTTTCTTGCTAAGAGGATCATGATGGTGATTTTTAGCACTAGACCATGAACGGAGGGCAGGGACAGTGTTTGCTTCCTGGAAGGATTCAAATGAAACTTAAAAACATGGAAGGCGGGACAACAGCGTCCTCATTTCCCTGCCTCTAGACCCCTCCCCGCCAAATCCATCTCTCTCTAGGACGGCTGCCATTTGCCTAAACGGGGCGGGGGGCGGGGCGGGAGAGGGGTAGCGGACTGGGGTTCCAACCGAAGAATAGAAGCAAAGGGTGGGAACCACCTAGCACCCTCAGGGGCAATCAGCAAGATTTGCTTTATCATCCTCAAGCTGGTACCCCAGAGCGGCAAAGGCGGAGTCCACAGTGCTCCTAGGGCCTTGGGTTGTGGTTACCGGCGATCATCAATGGCCAGCGCACACTCTGGGGACGCCTCCCTTTCCCGCGCCGTGGGAGGGAATAGAAAAACGTCCCGAACGGTTTCATCACCAGGAGAGGGGTCTCCGGCGCTGAGGTTTTATCCACCAGGGACCCTTGCCCAGCGCCCCACGCCCGCCTCCCCCAGCTCTCCGGATGCTGACGCTCCATCCAAAAGGCCAACCACGCGGTGCCAGCATCCGAGCATCACCTCCGCGCCCGGTGCTGCCATCCCCCGCCCCCCTACACCCGGTGCCTTTCCAGGAGCTCGAGGCTCGGGAGCCTAGCACAGAGCCCGCCATCAGTTCTTTAGGGCGCCAATTCCTCCCCGGACGCGCCGAGGGTCGAGCCCCTCCTCTCCTCGAGAGCACACACCTGATCCCCCACGGCTTCGTCCGCTTTTCTCCCCTTGCCACGGGCGTTGGCAGGAACCAGAAGGCTCAATCGGTACTGACAGAGCGCCACTCGATTCGCCGCCGCCTTCTCCTCCTCCACCCCGCCATATTACGGGCTCAGGCGGCAACGCGGGCTCCTGGCAACCGCCGCCGCCGCCACCCGGACTCCACCTCTCCGGGTCGGTACTTCCGGTGGTTGCTTCACGGGCAGTTGAAACGGTTGGGCTTCCATAAAACTACAATCCCCAAAGTGCATCGCGCTCCCGTGATAGAGGCCTGTGTAATTATGGCTAGCGCGCTGCACGCCGGGAAACGTAGTCCTCGCTGCAAGCCAGCCCCTCTATTATTTATAGTTGCTTGTTTGTTTGTTTATTACATAGGAACGCTTCTCAGGGTCTGAAGCCCCCTGAATTGTTCCTTGAAGTTGCCATTCTTTGCTTATCCGTATATAGATAACCTCTTTCTTTGTGATCGTAGCAACATTCACCAAAATCTCTTCTTTGTAGACTTGTAGAGTCCAACGTGAAGCCTTAAGACATCTATACCTTTTTGCAAATCAGTGGAAAAACAAATCCATATACAACATTACATATACAACATTAACCAAAATGTTTTACATTACATGTACAACATTTACTAAAATATTTTCTCTGTTGACTCGTAGATGCCAACTTGAAGCCTTAAGACATCTATACCTTTTTGCAAATCAGTGGGAAAATAAATCCAAAAGGAAAAGGTAACAGGTAACCGAAAAAACCCTGCATATTTTGCCAAAGTTCTCTATCTAAACAACATGTTACCAGCTTTCCAAAATATGATTTAGTGGCCCCTTTCCATTCCCTAACCCAGTTTTACCTTCTGTCTCTATCATTCCAGTGCCTACTTTTCATATATAAAATGAGTATTTAAAAGTACCTATCATAAAGGTAGCTGTGAGGCACAGTTGAGATAACCCTTGCACAGTGCCTGGTACATAAACTCTAAGTAGGATTAGGAGGAGGAGTAGCAGTGGAAGTTAATAAAAGGTCACAAGGTTAGAATTGTGATAGGGCCCAAATTCTGTTAGGATATGAGTATAACTTAATCATAAAGTGTTTTTTTTACCTTTTCTCCCTCTATGCATATCTAAGCACCAGGTCTGCCTGCAAGATTAAGCAATTTGTTTTTCTCTTGAAAAACAATGGACTGTAGGTCATGCCAACCTCCTTGCTGGTGTTCAGAAGTTTAACCACTGGAAGATCAAAGAACATGAGCAGCTTTACTTACTAGGAACTCCCCCCTCCAACATCCTTTGTTACAAGATTTGTATTTTTCCCCTTGCTCCCATAGATAATATATACCTAAGACTGGCGTTTGAGGTAATTTTCAGACTCTGCATTCTGGAAGACCATCTCAGGCCAAGTAGATCAGTGACCTGTGAACCCCACTCAGAAACTGAATGGGTATACAATCTCTTTTTTCTTTTTCTTTTTTTTTTGAGTCGAGTCTCACTCTATCACCCAGGCTGGAATGCAGTGACATGCTCATGGCCACCCCAACATCAACCCGCTGGGCTCAGGCGATCCTTCTGCCTCAACCTTCCAAGTAGCCGGAACTACAGGCGCATGCTACCATGCCAGGCTAATTATTATTATTATTATTATTATTAGATTTATTGTAGAGATGAGGTCTCACGAAGTTGCCCAGGCTGGTCTCGAACCCGTAGGCTCAGGCAATCCTCTCACCTCGGCTTCCCAAAGTGCTGGGATTACAGGCTTGAGCATACAATCTTGACACTTCCGATTTCATCCCCAGCCATTCAGTAGTCCCAATTCCCTCGTCCCCTGCCTGCCAAATTATCCTTAAAAAACCAAACCTCTGAGTTTCTCAGGAGGCAGTTTTGAGAAATATCTCCCATCCTCCTCACTCATCTGCTCGACGATTATTAAACTCTACTGCAACAGCTGTTTTACTCTTGGCTTTTCTGGGCAGTGAGCATAAAAACCGGGGAGGCTGTAACAGAAATGTCACAGGAGTCTTGACCCTGCCACGAACTCAATTTACTTCACCTCTCCTCAGTCTCCTCATCTATAAAAATGAGGAAATCATTAAAACCTCTTCCAGATTTATAATCTGATTGTTCCTCCTTTGCTAGGTTCTTTCATCCCTTCAGAACCTGGAAGTTCCTTCTAAAGTCGATTGGGATCAGTCTCCTGAGATAATACCCACCTCCTGAGACTGTTATGAGAATAAATGAGATAAGCATACAAAGTATTTGCTGGCACAGCACCTGGGACATGGTAAGTGCTCTGTAAATGTTACCTGTACTTGCTAACGTGATTATGTCCCCCCAAGAAGAATGTGAGCCGCACGGGAGCAAGGACCCTGTAGGTCCTGTTCACGGCTGTGTCCAGAGCACCTGGACCTGTGTTTGGCACGTCTTGAATGAACAGTCTAGGCGTGCTGCCCCTTTAAGGTTCCCTGGACTTCAGTTTCCTCAAGAGGTCACCAAGATCCTTTATCAGTCCTGCTGTCCTAAGGTTCTTCTCCCTCCCCTTCTCGCCTACTGACCGCCCGGGTTAAGGTCCTGACCCCAGATAACCCGAAGAGGCTTTGGAATGTGAGCCCGGAGCCTGGGGCCTGGGCCCGCCCTCGTTGCCATGGAGAGGCCCCGCCCCCTAGCGCTTGCGGTCCCGGGCTCTGATTGGTTGGACGGCCGGCTCCTCCCTGGATGTGTCCGCCGCCGCCATTGTGCGGCGCTGGTCTCCTCCGCGGGTGCCAGCTGTGGCCAAGCCTTGGGTGCCCCCCCCGCTTCTCTCTGTCCTGTCCCGGGAGCCCGGCTGGTCCGGGACTCCCGTCCGTGCTGGTGCGGGCGCTGGCATGTGGCTGTGGGAGGACCAGGGAGGCCTCACGGGCCCCTTCTCCTTCCTGCTGCTGCTGCTGCTGCTGGTGACGCGCAGCCCGGTCAATGCCTGCCTCCTCACCGGCAGCCTCTTCGTCTTGCTGCGCGTCTTCAGCTTTGAGCCGGTGCCCTCCTGCAGGGCCCTGCAGGTGCTCAAGCCCCGGGACCGCGTTTCCGCCATCGCCCACCGCGGCGGCAGCTACGACGCACCCGAGAACACGCTGGCGGCCATTCGGCAGGTGAGCACCGCCCCCCCCAGCTCCCACGCCTCGCGCCCCTCGGCCCTCCTGAGCGCTCGGACTTCGGCTGCTCTTCCCGAAGGCCCCCGATCCTCTCACAATAACCTTCCCACTTTCCCATCCGTCCACAAGGAACACGTGCCGGTGGCCCGCGATCCCTCCTGGTGTCTAGGAATCTCCGACTTCAGGTATTTGTAGACTACAGCAAACGTGTGTATGATTGTTACGTGCCGGATGCTGAGGTTACCTGCCAGGAGCAAGATCCAAAGGGTCTCTGCTTTACAGAGCTTGCATTGGAGTGGGGGTAGACACACCTGCAACAAGTACACATACACGAGGTACTTTAAGAGTGAATAGTGCCACGAAGAAGTAGGGTCATGAAGGGGTGAGGGAGCTTTGCTGTTGTAGATAGAATAGTCAGAGAAATCCTCTCTCAGAAGTCACGTTTGAACAGAAACCAGAATTATAAGGAGCCAGCCATGGAAAAAGAAATGACAAGTGCAAAGGTCTTGGTGTGGACATGATGTTGGAGTGTTCAGGTAACAGAAGAGGCAGTATGTGGCCTGACTTCAAGGAATAGAACAAAGGCCTGTCTGTGAATGAGATAGGAGGTGGGCCAGGTCAAGCAGAGGCTTGGTCAATAATTGAGATTATGCTCAGAGGATCACCCTCGCAGGAGCTATCTTTGCTCTCCTTAAGTCCTAAATTAATTGACTCATCTCCTTATCACTTCCCCCCCAAACACAACACCCTGGCAGCTGGACTCGTGATCAACTTTTGCCCCCACTTTTCATGAGGCACTCCTGAAACTCCCTGTCATTTGATGATAATGGCATCTTGCATAGTGAGAGAGCTATTCAGTGAATTAGGCACTTTTGCATCTGTGTGGATACATCTAATCTCTCATTTCTTTGAGACATTTTAGCATTGAATGAATGGGAAAACTGTTCTCAAACACACACAGCTCCTTCTAGAATTCAGCCTTCTGTCCAAGCCCCAGTGCTCTTTATCATAGGTTAGGATATGTTCCAGGATGTAAAAACTCAGATTGCCTGTCCTTTCCTTGTTCAGCTGGAGGCAGACATTATTGTGTAATGAGCAAGTTACTTAAGCGCCTTTTGCCCCAGTCAGGGCATGACTAAAGAGCCACACGCAAGGCACTCTGGTGCACCTCTCCTCACTCTGATACCACCCTTGACCTCAGTTTCCCCTTCTGTAAAATGGGAACAATAATAGTATCTACCTAGTAGGTTCTGAGGATTCACTGAGCTAATCCACATAAAGTAATGCCAGGAATCCAAAGATTGCTTGATTCTTTAAAATCATCTCAGTATGAAGGCAAAAATATTTATGTCTGAAGAAGGAAGATGGTCAGGAGAGCAACCTTTGAGTTAATGGAGGTCACCTGCTTTTTTGTGTATAACCAGTTTAAACTTTTGGTATGCTTCTCCCCCCCCCCTTTTGTGAAGGAAGGGAGACTGTGAGCAGCTCTTCTAGTTCCTGTTCAAAAATAAATCTAAAGATATTGAAGAGTCTTTAGAGTCTTCTGAAACTCAGAGAGTTTGGATGAAGTAACATGATATACAGGAGATTGTATTGTCATGAAAAGGTACATGATAATACTATGGGGAAAAGCACATAATTGTCTTTGGCTTTCATTTCAACGTACCCTTAGGTACATTATGTTAAAGCATAGCCCAGTGTTAATTGAGCACAGAAGCTATTCATAATTATTTACTGATGATGTGGTGGTTTTGACCAGGAGCATGTTTGGAGTATAAGTCATACTAAATGAATGAGGAAGCATGTATGTGTAATACACATACATATATAAGTTTCATATCCTGTTGTGTTGCAAGGGAATTATAGCTAAATTCCATTCATGTCTTGTATGTTTAAGATGAACATGTCTTTATGCAATGTAATAATGATAATAAATATTGTGCCACATTGATTCCTGGTCTTAACAGAAAAAGAGATATGGTAATCAAGCTTTTTAGAATATAAGGTCATTATCAATTATCTTTTTAGTCAAACAGTATTTAGCTGCTGAGACAAGCTGTACTCTTTTCTTCTGACTTCAGAAGAAATACAGTTAGCCCTCCAGATCAGCCGGGTCCACATCCATGGCTTCAACCAGCCTCAGATTGAAACTATGGCAGGGGGGAACCAATAAACAATAGGACAACAGTTTTTAAAAAATTAATATAGTATAACAACTATTTACATAGCTTTTATATTACATTATATGTTATAAGTAATCTAGAGATGATTTCAAGTAGAGTAAGTCTTAAGGTCATTGATAGGGTCTTAGAAACTGCAACTTTAAATGAAAAAACATGTAACAAAACCATTTTTTCCCTCCTTATCACGCTCCTGCCTATAATCCCAGCACTTTGGGAAACCAAGGCAGAAGGACACTTGAGGCCAGGAGTTCAAGACCTACCTGGACAACATAGTGACACCCTGTTTTTATTTAAAAAAAAAAAAGAAGGAAAGAAAAGGAAATTTTTTAAAAACATTATAATGAAATGACATAATATCAGGTTCTGATATACATTGTTTTACTTAAAGTCATAGTTTCTAAGAACCTCTTGATGACACTTAGTGAGGATTTTCTGTATATGAGAGGAGTGAAGATTATATGCACATACTGTGCCATTTTATATGACAGACTTCAACATCTGCTGATTTGGGTACTCCCAGGGGTCCTGAAACCAATCCTCTGCAGATACCGAGGAATTAACAGTACTTAATTTATTTCCATCAAAGTTTGACTTTTGTCTGTCCTGTCCTTCACCCTTTTGTATGTTTGCCGCTCATAATTTATATTCTTAAACGTTGTACTATGTAAGGGATCAGGGGAGATGTTCTGACAGTGGTAGAATTTCTGATAGAAGGAAAACTTGATAAACCTGAAATGGATGTGTTCCAGAAATAGATATACAATTATAAACAGTGGCAATGGAATGAAATTGCGCCCACAATACTTGCTCCATATAGGGACTTAAAAGTATAAATCAGATTATATCCTGTCTTTGTTTATTTATTTGCTTGCTTGTTTGATTGGAGTGCTTGGAGTCTCACTCTATCGCCCAGGCTGGAGTGCAATGGCATGCTTATGACCATCACAGCCTTGATCTGCTGAGCTCAGGTGATCCTTCCACCTCAGCCTTCCAAGTAGCTAGAACCACAGGCATGCACCACCACGCCCAGCTGATTTTAATTGTAGAGATGAGGTTTTGCCAAGTTGCCCAGGCTAGTTTTGAATCCTGGGCTCAGGCAGTCCTCTCACCTCTGCCTCCCAAAGTGCTGGAATTACAGGTGTGAGCCACTGCACCCTGCATCCTGCCATTATTTAAAAGCCACCAGTGGTTTTCTATTGCAGTTAAAGAAAATGTAAACATTTTTCTGTCTTGTACTTTTCTCAAAGCCCCTGTTCTTTCCATTCTAACTACCCTGAGTGTTTGTTTGGGTGCTTTTGGCTTCATGTAATGAAAAAAAAAATCTAACTCAAACTGTAAGGGAACTTACTATCTCACACAGCAAGCAGTGTGTGTTGGGGAGGTTGTGTCCAGCATGGTTAATTCAACTGTTCAGTTTGTGATCCTGGGGGACCCAGGTTCTATTGGTTTTTCTGCTCTGCCATCTGCAGCGTATGTCCTAGCCCTCATTATAGTTGTCAAGTGGCCCTTGCAGTCCAGGCATTGCATTCTTGCACGCTTGCATCCAGTCTCCAGGACTCCACTTCGTCTTTCTTTTGTCTTTCTCAGAAACCTCCTTCCCTTACAGGCTGGAAGTAGCCCACTTACTCCAGCACAAGAGAAGACCAAACACTGAGGCAAGAACAGGTCTCTACCAGCAGAGAAAAAGAAGGGAAATCAATTTCGGCAGGCAGTCAGCACTTTATGCCACCTGCATGGCTTCTCCTGCCTTGTGGCCTTGGTATTATACTTGCCGTTTCTTCTGCTTAGAAGATTCTTCCCCCAGATCTTTGCTTCATGGGCTCTCCTTTATCAGTCATCTCAAATGTCATATTCCCAGGTCTCCCTGACTGCTTTGTCTAATGTTCTCCACCTACCTTAACCCTCACATGACCCTCTATTTTCTTCAAAATATTTATCATTTCTCTATTTCTTCAAAATATTTATCATTTAAAAAAATTTTTAAGAAAATCTCACTCTGTCACCCAGGCTGGAGTGCAGTGGCACAAGGCACTGCAACCTCAAATTCTTCTGTGCAGACGATCCTTCCACTTCAACCTCCGGAGCAACTGGGACTACAGACATGAGCCACCATGCCTGACTTTTTAAAAAAAATTTTTTTGGATAAATCACTATGTTGCCCAGGCTGGTCTTGAACTCCTGGCCTCAAGTGATCCTTCCACCTCAGCCTCCCAAAATGCTGGGATTACAGGCATGTGCCACTGTGCCCAGCCAAAATACTTGTCATATTGTGATTTACATGGTACATATTTGTTATCTGTTTCTTCCTACTAAAATGTAAGATTCATGATCCTTTTCTCTCTTGCTCACCACCATCTCACTGCTTAGAATGGTGCCTGGTACCTGGTGGATTCTCTGTTATTATTTGTTGGAAGGATTGTGATGTACAAATAGCAAATAAATCCACTGTGGAAAGATATTCAATGTTGTTAGACGTCAGGCAAATACAAATTAAAAACAACAAAATACTATTCCATACTCACTAGGATGCCTATATTTAAAAAGACAGAAAATAACAAGTATTGGCAAGGATGTGAAGAAATTAGAACCTTCATGCACTGCTGGCGGGAAAATAGTCTGGCAGTTCCTTTAAAAGTTATGCATGTTGTTACTGTGTGATCCAACAATTCCACTCCTATGTATATATTCAAGAAAACTAAAAGCAGATACCCATGCAAAACCTTGTGCATCAGTGTTTATAACAGTGTTATAATAGCCAGAAAGTAGAAATGCCATAGATGCCTATTAGTTAATGAATGGATAAATTAAATGTGGTATATCACACAATGGACTTATTCAGACATATAAAGAATGAAGTCCTGATATATGCTATATATAACTTGGAAGAACCTTGAAAATTATACTAAGTGAAAGAAGTCAAGAAAAGACTACAAATTATATAATTCTATTAAATAAAATGTTCAGAACAGGCAAATCCATGGAGACAGAAATTAGATTAAGGGTTTCCAGGGGCTGGGCAGTGGGAGGAGAAATTCAGACTGACTGCTAACGGGTACAGGGTTTCTTTTTGCAGGTGATGAAAATGTTCAGAGAGTAATTGTGATGGTTGCACAACTCTGAAAATACACTGAACAACCTTTGAATTGTGCACTTTAAACAGGTGAATTGTGTGGTTTCAGAATAATATCTTAAAGTTAAAAAATAAAGGAGGATTATGATTCTAAACTTGGTCAGAATGAAAAATTCCTGCAAAAAAAAGCAGTGTGCCACCTGTATTCTAGTAAAGGAATCTATGGCTTTCTTCATTGTCAGTAAACACTAGGTTCTTTCTCTGTATTAAGTTACAGGGAAAGATATTTTCCAATGAAACATTTTAAAAACATACAATGAATTTTGTAAAGTAAATGTTTTTTATCAACTTTATTAAGGTACAATTTACATACAATAAAAGATACACACTTTAAGTGTACAGTTTGATGAATTTTGATAAATATATACACCTGGGTAACCACTACTTCAGTACATTTTCTTTCTTTTTTTTTGGTTTTTATTAACTCTTTATTGCAAGTCACACTCTTATAGAAGTATATGTGGAATTACATGAAAAAAATCAAATGTATCCAAGAATAAAAAATACAACACATAGAGTAGTATATGCATTCCAGTGTTTGTCATGTTACTGTGTTAAATACTGTGCCATTTTCTAAAATATTCCTTTGTATCCCCTTTGAAGTCAGCTCCCACCCCTGCCTCTGCCCTGAGGGAACCATTGATCTGCTATCTATTACTATACTACATGGTAGTATTCTATTATTAAGCTATATTATAATTAAACTACATTACTGTAGTTTCAAGCAAACGTTTTAAATATAATGGAATAAAATTGCAACATTTATGTAAACTGGTTTATGTGCAATTTGTATGAAAAAATATTAGATAAAATTTTCTAAATAAATGAAAAGAGTATGAAGTACAGACATCCCTCATATTATTGCACTTCACTTTACTATGCATCTCAGAGATTGCATTTTTTTACAAATTGAAGGTTTGTGGCAGCCCTGTGTCCAGCAGTTCTAGTGGGCACCTTTTTTTCAACAGCATGTGCTCACTTCATGTTTCTCTGTCACATTTTGATAATTTTTGTAATTTTCCAAACTTTTTCATTATTATTCTATCTGCTATGATGATCCGTGATCAATGATGGTTGATATCATTATTTTGGTGTGGCACAAACCATGCTTGTATAGGATGGCGAACTTAATCCATAAATGTTGTGTGTTCCAATTGCTCCACCAACCAGCTATTTCCCAGTCTCTCTCCTTCTCTTCAGGCCTCCCTATTCCCTGAAATACAACAATATTGAAATTAGGTCAATTAATAACCGTGCAATGGCCCCCAAGTGTTTTAAGTGAAAGGAAGAGTTGCATGTCTCTCACTTTAAATCAAAAGCTAGGCCAGACTCGGTGGCTCAACTTGTAATCCCAGCACTTTGGGAGGCCAAGGCGAGTGGATTGCCTGAGTCCGCAGGTTGGAGATCAGTCTGGGCAACTTGGCGAGACCTCATCTCTACAATAAATCAAAAATTAGCCGGACGTGGTAGTGTGTGCCTGTAGTTCCACCTACTTGGAAGACTGAGGTGGAAGGATCTCTGGAGCCCAGCAGGTCGAGGCTGCAGTGGCCAGGAGTGGCCACTGCACTCCAGTCTGGGTGACAGAGACTCCAACTCAAAAAAAAAAAAAAGCCAAGATAGACCAGAAGTGCTGGGCAAGACACCTGGCCAAACAAGCCAAGTTGTGAATTCAAAGGAAAAACTCTTGAAGGCAATTGACAGTGCTGTTCCACATTGGAGACTACAAAAGGTGGGAAAGTGGGAGGGGAGTGAGAGTTGAAAAATTACATATTGGGTAAAATAATGTTCACTATATGGGTGATACGTACATTAAAAGCACAGATCTCGCCACTATGCAGGTATGCATGTAAGACATCTGCACTTGTACCCCTAAATATTTTTTAATTGTTTTTAATATTTAGAAGTACACTCTAGTGCACACATGAATGTTAAAAAATGTAAAACAACCTGTTGCTAATACGGAGAAAGTTTGAGTGGTTTGGATAGAAGATCAAACCAGCCATAACATTCCCTTCAGCCAAAGCCTAACCTAGAGTAAGGCCCTAGCTCTCTTCAATTCTGTGAAGGCTAAGTAGAGGTGAGGAAGCTGTAGAAAAAAATTTTGAAGGTGGCAGAGGTTGGTTCCTGAGGTTTAAGGAAAGAAACCGTCTCCATAACTAAAAGTACAAGGTAAAGCATCAAGTGCTGACATAGATACCTCAGCAAATTACCCATATGTCTAGCTAAGATCATGGATAAAGTGGCTACACTGAACAACAGATTTTCAATGTAGATGCAAAAGCCTTCTATTGGAAGAAGATGCCATCAAGGACTTTAATACCTAGAGAAAGTCAGTGCCTGACTTAAAAGGACACACTGACTTTCTTGTTAGGGATTAACACAGTTGATGACTTTAAGCTGAGGCTAGTATTCATTTACCATGCCAAAAGTTCTAAGGCCCTTAAGAATGATGCTCAGTCTACTCTGCTTGTGCTTTATAAATGAAACAATGGCCTAGATGACAGCGCATCTCTTTATAGCATGGTTTGTTGACTATTTTAAGCCTGCTGTTGAGACCTGCTATCTCAGAAAAAAAGATTATTTTCAAAATACCACTGCTCATTGACAGTGTACCTGGTCACCGAAGAGCTGTGATGGAGATGTACAAGGAGATTAATGTTTCCATGCCTGCTAACACAGTATTGATTTTGCAGCCCGTGGATCAAGGAGTAATTTTGACTTTCAAGTCTTATTTAAAAAATACATTTCTAAGGCTATAGTTACAATAAATAGTGATTCCTCTAATGGATCTGAGCAAAGTAATTTGAAAATTTGTGGAAAGGATATACCATTCCGGATGCCATTAAGAGCATTCGTGATTCATGGGAGGAAGCCAAAACCAACTTAACAGGAACTTGGAAGAAGTTGATTCCAACCCTCTTGGATAACTTTGAGGGACTCAAGACTTCATTAGACAAAGTAACTACAGATGTGTAGAAATAGCAAGAGAACCAAAATTAGAAGTGGAGCATGAAGATGTGACTGATTGCCCCAATCTCATAATAAAACTTTAACAAATGAGGAATTGCTTCTTACGGATGAACAAAGAAAAGTGGTTCTTGAGATAGAGTCTACTCCTGGTGAAGATGCTGTGAACATAGTTGAAACAACAATTATAGATTTAGAGTATTATGTAAATTTAACTGATAAAGCAATGGCAGGACTCGAGAGGACTGACTCCAATTTTGAAAGAAGTTCTCGGGCAACTCCCTCGAGTCCCCTCCTACTGTGGGAGCTTTTCTGTTCTCTCAATAAATCCTGCTTTAAAAAAAAGAAAAGAAAGAGGTTCTCCTGTGGGTAAAATGCTATCAAACAGCATTATATGCTAGGGAGAAATCTTTGGTGAAAGGAAGAGTCCATTTAAAAATTGCCAGCAGTTTTTCTTTTTTGAGAAACTTGCCCGTGACAGGTCTTTCTGCCATGAAACTTCCTTTTTCCTTCTCTTCTTCTCACTAACAAACTGTTTTAAAACTTTGCTGGCTGCTCTAAAATTCCTTTTAGGGATGAGCCAAAGAATCCACAAGTTATACCAGGCATGGTGACTCACACCTGTAATTCCAGCATTTTGGGAGGTGGAAGCAAGAGGATTGCCTGAGCCCAGGGGTTCAAGACCAGCCTGGGTAACTTGGTGAGACCTCTTCTCTACAATAAATCAAAAAATCAGGCATGGTGGTGTATGCCTGTGGTTCTAGCTATTTGGAAGGCTGAAGTGGAAGGATCACCTGAATCCAGCAGGTCAAGGCTGTGGTGGCTATGAGTGTGCCACCGCATTCCAGCTGGATGACAGTGAATCTCCTACTCAAAAAAAAAAAAAAAAAAAAAGCCGGGCTTGGTGGCTCAGCCTGTAATCCTGCGCCTTTGTGAGGCTGAGGTGAGTGGATTGCCTGAGCCCGCGGGTTCGAGACCCACCTGGGCAGCGAGGCCTCATCTCTACAATAAATCAAAAAATCAGCCGGGCGTGGTAGCGCATACCTGTAATTCCGGCTACTTGGAAGGCTGAGGCGGAAGGATCACTGGAACCCAGCAGGTCGAGGCTGTGGTGGCCAGGAGCGGCCACTGCACTCCAGTCTGGGCGACAGAGTGAGACTCCAACTCAAAAAAAAAAAAAAAAAAGAAATTGCCACTGCCACCCCAAACTTCAGCAACCACTACCCTGATCAGTCAGCATCCATTAACGTAGTGGCAAAACCCACTACCAGCTTAGAGATTACAACTCTCTGAAGGCTCAGATCACTTTAGCAATAAAATATTTTAAAATTAAGATATGCATAAACATATCTATAGGCATAATGCTATTGCATACTTAATAGACCACAGTATAATATAAACATAACTTTTGTATGCATTGGGAAACCTAAACATCTGTATGACTTATTGCAATGTTCACTTCATTGTGTTGGTCTAGAACTGAACCTACAGTATTTCTGAGGTATACCTATATTTATTAATATATGAATTAGAACCAGGAATTCCTCTTTTTGTCTCTATAGCTGGAATGACATAGAAGTATTAGTAAAGAAAATTGAGTGCAGTCATTAGAAAATTTGATCTATGATACTCTAATATAGAGTTTCTATTGTAGAGTTTTTTCCTTCTGTTTTTGGCTATAATAAACTACTCAGAAAAAGCAAATAAATGAAATAGTCATTAATTTTAGTATTGCTAAAATACCATATCTCACCATTGTTAGTTTTTGTGTTATAGCCAAATAAAAATGGTCTTAGTGAATAAAAGTATAATTGAACATAACGATAGTGCTGGCATCAAGGAATAAGGATTTGTATTATAGTGAGAGAGATGCACCATGTATACTGAAAATGTGATTTTGTTTTACATGATGAAACATATCACTAGGCCAGGCATGGTGGCTCACACCTATAATCCTAGCAGTTTGGGAGGCCTAGGCAGGAGAATCGCTTGAGCTCAGTAGTTCGAGACCAGCCTAGGCAACATAGCAAGATGACATCTAAAAAAAAAAAATCAGAAAATTGGCTTTTGTCTCTAGTCCTAGCCATTCAGGAGGCTGAGATGGAAGGGTCACCTGAGCCCTGGAGGTCAAGGCTGAGATGATCCATGATCATGCCATTACCCTCCAGCCTAGGTGATAGAAAAACAAAAGTATAACCCACAGTGATTTACTGGTTACATATTCCATTTTTAACTTGGAAAAGACATACTGTTAAAACCTTTTAGCCAGCATAGATGTAAGTATTATAGTAATGACTTTCACTATGCTTTTTTTCCTAATCATTTTAGCTATTTGGAGTGCCAACTCTGAGCCAGGTACCGGACTTGGTGATTTACAGGAATTCTTTCTAAGTCCTCACAATTCTTGAATCATTCAGAGTATCATCTTAAAAATGATGAAACTGAGGCTAGAGTAGATAAGTAACTTTTCTTAGATGACATAGCCAGTTAGTGATGAAATTGGGGTTTGGGGAGGTGGGAGATATCTTGGTCAAATATGTGAAAATCATACTTGGAAGTATAGAGGAAAATATAGTTGTATATCTTTATTATATGAGAAAAGGAAAAGATTTAAATAGAGCAAAATAATTTCCACCCATAAAGGGGGTGATTGATGCATTTGACTATATTACCTTTAAAATGTGTTTAAAAGAACATAATACATAACAATGGCTAGCATTTATTGAATGTTTACTAAGCACTAGCACAGTGCTCTGTGTTGTTTATGGGTACTTACATGTGTAGTAAATATATAAAAACCTATAAGGTAGTGATATGGGAATGATACATGCCAACCTGGAGGGGAAGGGAGGAGGAGGAACAGAATTGTAGCTATATCTGTTGTGTTAACAGTAAAGTCATAGTAGTCAAGAGTGCGGTTTCTATGACATCCTAGCTTGTGTAACCACCCCAGGCAGGTTTCTCAATCTTTCTTTGTCTGTTTCCTTACCTTTTTTTTTTTTTTTTTGGTAACTACTAAGCCCTGGGGTTTTCTATTTTATTTGGTTGTTTTCTTATCTATTAATGGTACCTGCTTCTGGTTTGTAAGGAGTAAATGAATTAACACATTAAAGCACTTAGAATAGTGCCTGGCAAATAGAAAAAGTTCAATAAATAATATCGATTTTTGGCCAGGCATGGTGGCTCAAGTGTGTAATCCCAGCACTTTGGGAGGCGGAGGTGAGAGGATTGCCTGAGCTCCAGGGTTCAAGACCAGCCTGAGCAACATGGTGAGACCTTGTCTCTACAATAAATTTAAAAAATTAGCTAGGTGTGGTGGCGCATGCCTTTTGTTCCAGCTACCTGGAAGGCTGAGGTGGCAGGATTGTTTGAGCCCAGCAGGTCAAGGCTGTGTTGGCCATGAGCAGTGTGCCACTGCACTCCAGCCTGGGTGACAGAGTGAGACTCCAACTCAATAAGAATAATAATAGTAATAATAATAGCGATTTTTTTAAGGGCAGAAAGAAATTGAGGCAAATAGGGCAAAATATTAACATCTGTTAAATCTTTTTTACTGTTTACTGTGTATGTATGCAATGGATCATGACTTTACAAATTTTAATTAAAAATATTGATCATAATGAGCATTTCACATCTTCATTGCAACAAGGAAGCCAAGGAAGCAAACATGAGCCAGTGTGTCTCCAGAGGAGCATGGCTCATAACATTTAATGTTCAAATGATCTTTTAGATTAATTTTAATATAACTCATCAGCCTTACCAACTTATAGGCTAACAGCCAGTGCTGCTCGCATAAACAAAATGTAGTGTCCCTAGAAGCAGGCTTGGTGTTTCTGTGGTAGAGGGTAGAGTTAAACCAACAAAAACCTGACTCATATTGTTTATGCCAAAGTAGTGACATACATGACTAATTAACAAACACTGGGCCATCACCAGAGCTCCTGTACCAACAGAGAATGAAGGTAAACAGTGGAACTTGTCTACATATTTGCAAACCACTGGCCCAAGTAGTTAATAGCATCAGAGAAAACTTGAAGTTTCCGAAGTCTCCCCATCTGCCAGTCTCCCCGTCTGTTGGAAGAGAGGGGAAATTGAAGTTTTTTAAGGAATCCATCTTCAGAGTTGAGGTAAGGTTAGCATCCATGGAAAACAGAAACAGGTCAGGGTTGCTGTTGGGTAGGGGAAAGGGAAGGGCTCAACACAAGCAGCTGTGTAGTTAGCCAGCCCTGCTGATCTTCTTGAGTGATTAGATGCAAAATGATGTTTGTGGCCATTTGACAGTAATATTGTTGATGTTTTTGTTAAGGCAGCTAAGAATGGAGCGACAGGCGTGGAGTTGGACATTGAGTTTACTTCTGATGGGATTCCTGTCTTAATGCATGATAACACAGTAGATAGAACGACTGATGGGACTGGTCGATTGTGTGATTTGACGTTTGAACAAATTAGGAAGCTTAATCCTGCAGCCAATCACAGACTCAGGTAAGTAGTTTATTGTCGCTTAAACATATCTTTTAGCTTTTATTGGAAATCACAGACAGACACTCGAACCTTCTAATTACATTTTCTGCTTCAGGAGAGTTGTCTTGAGCTGCATACAGGTTTTCTAAGTAATGAGTAGGTTCCAGGAACAAAAGAAACATGGCATCATGTTTATAATCTTTCCCACTGAGGCCACATTTAACCTCAGAATTTTTCTCAAGATATACTCTGTCTAGTCATTATCGTGACCGTTACTGGGTACTGTCATTTAAATTATAGAATCATGAGGCTGAAAGCAATTGCTTGGCAATCTTCTTGCCTTCAGGTACACCAAGAAACAAATTATACATTCTTTAAAATCTTCAAGTAATAATATCACATTGTTTTTTTTCTTTATTTCAATAGCTTTAGGACATACAAATAGTTTTTGGTTACATAGTTGCATTGTATAGTGGCAGAGAAGTCTGGGCTTTAAAGTGTACCCACAATATCATGTTTCAACTTAACCCCTTTAATTCTTCAGTTCCTTACAAACAAACTTCTGAGGAATCATAGAATTGTAAGAATAGAAAGTATCCTAGAAATCATCTGGAATAGCACTGTGCAGTAGAACTTCCTTTGTATTTGTGCTGTGTAATGTGATTGCCACCTGTGACTATTGAACACTTGAAATGTGGATAGACTGAGAAAATGAATTTTTAATTTAAATGAAAATGTAAACACGAATAGCCATATGTAGCTACCATATTCAATACTATAGCTCTAGATCAATCTTGCTTTTAGAGATAATCCCAGAAAAGTTAAATGACTTATTCAAGAGCAACGAACTACATAAGGAAGCCAAAGCTAGAATCTAGATATCCCAGGGTTTAATCCAAAGAAAAATCATGCTATTTTTGGTTACCCCCAGTGTCTTTCAACCCTGTAAGATTGAAAGTTCTTCTAAATGTCTAATTTAATCCCCTCTTGGTATAGTTTAAACTGGTAGCTTCCGAAGTATACATATTAGAGCTAGTCCTGTAAAGTGTTCCACAAAAAAAGGATTCTATGATCAGATAAGATCAAACACTATACCCTGAATATTACTGGGAATTAAACAGTCCAGATCAATTAATTCTTACCTTTAGCTTCTCATTTCTCAAACTTACATGACCACAGAACCCACACCCTTTCCCCCACTAACAGCTATAAACACCCTTGGAATTGGTGTACTGGATAACATACTGTACTTTGGAATGTGGTTATTTAAGTCTCCCTCTTCTTATCGTCTTTGCAATACTGCAGGGTGTGCCCACTGTTATTCATGTAATATCAGTTATCCACACAATGATAAATACTCCTTGAATATCGAGTATTTGACCCAGCAACTAAGTTATAGTTCTCCCTAAAAGAAGGCTCAGACCTTATTTTCCTAGAATCTGAAAAAATTAGACTGGAAGGAAAATTGATAACCCTTGAAAGCTATGAGTCCAGGTTGCTGAATTACTCTTGACTATCATCAGATATTTCATTGCTCTGCTGTGTATAAGGGAAAGGATGGTTTTGATATTATAATGACATTGCAGCTAATAAAATGTCAGATTCAAAGTTAACAAACACTTCAAGCAAAAAATGTTTAGGGTCAGTATCACCCCAAAAATCCCTTGAAGGAGCTCTGAGTTTATTCTCTGGTGAAATTTCCATTCCCTCCTCCCCCAAAAAGTTTTCCTCAGGAAAAAAAATTTTTTTTAAATTAAAAAACGAGAGAAGGCACCATACTGAAGTCAGTGTACTATCCTAATAGCCTTAACGTGACCACTTAACATGGCCAGGTTTTGCTCCACAATCAGAACAGTGTATGTTTTCTTTGAACATCAGATGAAATAATTGGCTTGTGTTTGGGGTCTGTGTAATAAGAAATAAAGGCATTTTCTCTAGAATTATGTTCATTGTGGTAAGATGCTCATCCTGAAAGGGGGAACATGGGAACTAAAACTGGCCAAAGGAACAGTAAATTCAGGTCTCCCACATAAATTATCCTTATCCTATTCTTAAATGAAGATTTTACTGTTTAGATATAAAATATAAGCCAGGCTCAGTGGCTCAGCCTGTAATCCCGCACTTTGGGAGGCTGAGGTGAGTGGATTGCCTGAGCCCACGGGTTCGAGACCCTCCTGGGCAACTTGGCGAGATCTCATCTCTACAATAAAATAAAAAATTAGCCTGGCATGGTAGTGCACACCTGTAGTTCCAGCTACTTGGAAGGCTGAGGTGGAAGGATCGCCGGAGCCCAGCAGGTCAAGGCTGTGGTGGACAGGAGCGTGCCACTGCACTCCAGTCTGGGCGACTGAATGAGACCCCAACTCAAAAAAAAAATATATATATATATATATATAATATAGTTGAATGAACACAAGTTAAATCATGTAGATTGAAATTTCATTATGAGAAAAGCTGATTTCATTTGTGTCAAGCACTTAACTTTTTAAATTTTATTTTATTTTTATTTTATTTTATTTTTGAGTTAGAGTCTCACTCTGTTGCCCAGGCTGTCATGCCGTAGCATGCTCATGGCCATTGCAGCCTCAACCTGCTGGGCTCAGATGATCCTTTCACTTCAGTCTTCCAAGTAGCTGGAACTACGGGTGTGAGCCACCACACCCAGCTGATTTTTTGATTTATTGTAGAAATGAGGTCTCACCAAGTTGCCCAGGCTGGTCTCGAACACCTGGGCTCAGGCATTCCTCTCACCTCAGCCTCCCAAAGTGCTGGGATTATAGGCGTGAGCCACCACACCCAGCAACTTTTATTTTTTTAATCAGAAAATTATGTATAAGAAAATAATTCATTTTGAATATTTTACTTAAATAAATGCAAAATAATACAGTTGATAGATTTATGTGGTCCTAGGAGTTTCTCCTGCATGGGGTTCTATCGGGAAATAACAGTCTTAAAATTAAGTCTCTGAGTTCTCCAAAGGTGGCATGTACTTTGCTCTTTGGTGATTAGGGTTACTAATGAAGTTATTAATTTAGTAGAAGTTTAGTTATTTTCTAAAAATGAAATTATTTTTGTTGTTGTTCTTTGATCCTGAATATCTGTAATTTGAACACATGGATGTTACTGAACGGTGGTACACCCCAGGACAGCATGAATGCTCTATGTCCTTTCCCCATACCTTGCCCTATATATCTCTTTATCTGTATCCTTTGTAATATCCTTTATAATAAACTGTTAAAAATTAGTAATTTTTTTACCTGAGTTCTGTGAGCCACTCTAGTAAATTAATTGAACCCAAGGAGAGGTTCATGGGAATCCCAGTTCATACCTGGTCAGTTGCTCAGAAGCACAGAATTACCAGCAAAGGAAAACAAAACAAACAAAAACCTTCGAGACCAGCCCAGGTAACTTGGCAAGACCTCATCTCTACAATAAATCCAAAAATTAGCCGGGCGTGGTAGCACATGCCTGTAGTTCTGACTACTTGGAAGACTGAGGCAGAGGGATCGCCAGAGCCTAGCAAATCGACGCTGGGGTGGCCATGAGTGTGCCACTGCACTACAGTCTGGGTGACAGAGTGAGACTCCCAACTCAAAAAACAAAACAAAACAAAAACCAGAAAAGCAGTATCTACAACATAAACCAAAGACCATCTGTTTATAATCTCTTTGCTTAGGTATCTGTGGACTTCAGTTCTAATCATTTGCTAGTCTTGGGTTTTCATTTCTCCCTTGTCATCAGGATCTGCATTAAAAATATATTGGGCACCACCATGTGGTTCAACTGTCCTACTCTTTATAAAGTGCAAGCCATGTACTTGTTACTTCTTATTTAATTACAGCCTAACCTATTTATGGTTAAATGTAACCATAGCATGTCGGAAGGTATCATGCAATAAAAGGGCAATTCAAGATTGCATTTAGTCTGTACTTACTAGATACTCTTAGTCTAATCATCTCCAAGCATAATAAATTCTGAGTCATATGAGTACTTCCTCTGTGGTTCTTTTAATCTTCATATTGACTTTGCTAACATTTAGTATGGTTGGCTTGGTGAAGAGGTATAGTGGAAACTAGATTGATAGCTGTACTACTTGGATCAAATTCTACCAGCCACTATCTTTGGATACTGACAGTTAGAGATGAAAAATTATAGTCTGCAAAACTTATGTCCACATAAAATCTGTGCATAGATGTATTCATAATTACCAAAACTTGGAAACAATCAAAATGGCTTCACCAGTTGAATGAATTAATAAACTAGTATATCCAGGCAATGGAATATTGTTCAGTGCTAAAAAGATATAAGCCATCAAGCCACAAAAAGACATGAATAACCCTAAGTGTATATTACTAAGTGAAAGAATCCAATCTGAAAAGGCTACATTATTATATTAATACAGAGCACATAGACAGAAAATCAGCAAAGAAACATGGAATTTAAACTACACTTTAGCCAGGCTTGGTGGCTCAGCCTGTAATCCCACGCCTTTGGGAGGCTGAGGTGAGCGGATTGCCTGAGCCCACGGGTTCGAGACCCGCCGGGGCAGGTGAGACCTCATCTCTACAATAAATCAAAAATGAGCCAGGCGTGGTAGCACATGCCTGTAGTTCCAGCTACTTGGAAGGCTGAGGCAGAAGGATCACCGGAGCCCAGCAGGTCAAGGCTGTGGTAGCCGGGAGCGGCCACTGCACTCCAGTCTGGGCAACAGAGTGAGACTCCAACTCAAAAAATAAATAAATAAATAAATAAATAAATAAATAAATAAACTACACTTTAGACCAAATGGACCTAACAGATATTTACAGAACATTTTCCCCAACAACTGCAGAATACATATTCTTCTCATCAGTACATGGAACATTCTCCAGGATAGAACATATGTTAGGCCCAAAACCAAGTCTCAACAAATTTTTAAAAATCAGAATTATAAACTGGGCATGGTGGCTCACACCTGTAATCCTAGTACTTAGGGAGGCGGAAGTGAGAGGATTGTCTGAGCCCAGGGGTTTGAGACCAGCCTGGGCAACTTGATGAGACTTCATCTCTATAATAAATAAAAAAAATTAGCCAGGCATGAGAGCACGTGTCTGTAGTCATAGCAACTCAGGAAGCTGAGGAGGAGGGATCACCTGAGCCCAGGAGGTTGTGGCTGCAGTGGCCATGATCCTGATCATGAGATCTGACTCAAAAAAAAAAAAAAAAAAAAAAATCAAAATTATCTCAAGTATCTTTTCAGACCACAATGGAATAAAACTAAACGTCAATAGCAAGAGGAACTTTGAAAACTGTACAAAGAGATGGACATTAAACAACATGTTCCTGAATGACCACTGGGTCAATGAAGAAATCAAAACATATTTTGAAACTTGAAAATAGAAACACAGCCGGGCTCAGTGACTCAGCCTGTAATCCCAGCGCTTTGGGAGGCTGAGGTGAGTGGATTACCTGAGCCTGTGAGTTCAAGACCCGCCTAGGCAACTTGGCAAGACCTCATCTCTACAATAAATCAAAAAACTAGCCAGGCGTGGTAGCGCGTGTCTGTGGTTCCAGTTACTTGTAAGGCTGAGGCAGAAGGATCGCCGGAGCCCAGCAGGTCGAGGCTGCAGTGGCCGGGAGTGGCCACTGCACTCCAGTCTGGGCAACAGAGTGAGACTCCAACTCCAACTCCAAAAAAAAAAATAAAATAGAAACACAATATATCCAAGCCTATGGAATACAGCAAAAGTTGTGCTAAGAGGGATGTTTACATCAATAAATGCCTACATCAGAAAAGGACAAAGATTTCAAATAAACAACCTTGCACCTCAAGGAACTAGAAAAGGAAGAATGAAGCAAATCTAATGTTAGTGGAAGGAAAAGAACAACAAAGATCAGAGCAGAACTAATGAATTAAAGCTTTAAAAAGTACAAAGTATCAAAACAAAAAGTTGGTTTTTTGAGAAGGTAAGCAAAATTGATAAGCCACTAGCTAGTCTAACCAAGAAAAGAGAGGGAAAACCCAAATAAAACCAGAACCAAAAAAGGAAACAGTACAGTTAATACCACAGAAATGCAAAAGATCATCAGAGACTATTATGAATAACTATACACTAACAAACTGGAAAACCTAGGGGAAATAGATAAATTCCTGGATATATATAGCCTACCAAGATTGAACCAAGAAGAAATAGAGAACTTCAACAGACCAATTAAACAAGTAATGATATTAAATCAGTAATAAAAATTCTCCCAACAAAGAAAAGCCCATGGCTTTACTGCTGAATTATGCCAAACTTGTAAAGCACAACACCATTTCTTCTCAAACTATTCCGGAAAATTTAAGAGGAAATAATCTTTTTTTTTTTTTTAATCAGAGTCTCACTCTGTCACCCAGGCTAGAGTGCAGTGGCACTCTCACAGCCACCACAGCCTCGACCCACTGGACTCAGATGATCCTTCCTCCTCAGCCTCCCAAGTAGCTGGCATGTGCTACCACACATGGTTAATTTTTTGATTTATTGTAGAGACGAGGTCTCACCAAGTTGCCCAGACAATCCTCTCACCTCCACCTCCCAAAGTGCTGGGATTACAGGCATGTACTACCATGCCTGGCTCTTTCTAACTCATTCTTCATGGCTAACATTACCCTGATACCATAACCAGACAGACACAACAAAAATAGAGAACTACAGACCAGTACCCCTGATGAACATAGATGCAAAATTCCTCGCAAAATACTAGCAAACGAATCCAATAATACATCAAAAAAATAATACATCGTTATCTAAGTGGGCCTTATCCCAGAGATGTAAGGATGGTTCAACATACGTAAATCAATAAATGTAAACATCATATCAACAGAATGAAGGACAAAAACCACATGATCATCTCAATAGATGAAGAAAAGCAATTGATAAAATTCAACATCTCTCCTTGATGAAAACCCTCAGCAAATTAGACATAGAAGGAACATACCTCAATGTAATAGAGGCCATATTTAACAAATCCATAGCTAACATCATGTTAAATGGGGAAAAGCAAAAAGCCTTTCCTCTAAGAAATGGAAAAAGACAAGGATTCCCACTTCATCATTCCCATTTAACATAGTACTAGAAGTCCTAGCCAGAGCAGTCAGGCAAGAGAAGAAATAAAAGGCATCCAAGTTGGAAAAGAGGAACTCCAATTGCCTCTCTTTGCAGACAACAATTTTGTATATAGCAAAACCTAAAGATGCCACCAAAACACTCATGTAACTGATAAATTCAGTAAAGTTGCAGGATAAAAAGCCAAAATAGAAAAATCAGTCGCATTTTTATACACCAGTAACAAACTAGCTGAAAAAGAAAGCAATCTCATTTACAATAGCTACAAAAAAACAAAAATCTTTGGAATAGGTTTAACCAAAGAGGTGAAAGATTTTTACAAGGAAAGCTATAAAACACTGTAAGGACAAGTATAAAGACATCCCATTTTTGTGGATCAGAGAATTCATATTGTTAAAATGACTGTATAACCCAAAGCAATCTAGATATTCAATGCAATTCCTATTAAAATACCAATGACATTCTTCAAAGAAATAGAGAAAGCAGTCCTGAAATTCACATGGAACCACAAAAGAACCCAAATAGCCAAAGAATACTGAGCAAAAACAACAAAGCTGATATATCACACTACCTGACTCCAAAATGTATACCATAAAGCTACAGCAACCAAAACAGCATTGTGTTAATATAAAACGAGATATGTAGACCAGTGGAATAGAATAGAGAACCAAAAATAAGTCCATATATTTACAGCCAACTGATTTTCCACAAAAGTGCCAAGAACATACATTGCAGAAAGGATACCCTCTTTAATAAATACTGTTAGAAAGATAGATATCCATATGCAAGAGAATGAAACGACTTGTATTGCTCATCAAATACAAAAATAATCTCAAAATGGGTTTTAAAAAACATAGCTTAGTACAGTGGCGGTATCATAGCTAATGAGGTTTCCAAGACACATTACTAATTGGGAAAAAAAAAAAAAACTTAAACATAAGACCTAAAACTATAAAACTACTGTGAGAAAACAGAGGAGGCTGGGCTTGGTGGCTCAACCTGTAATCCCGCACCTTGGGAGGCCGAGGTGAGTGGATTGCCTGAGCCCATGGGTT
>NW_007039977.1:0-4446 GCF_000164805.1 Carlito syrichta | reverse complement strand
GCGGAAGGATCCCCGGGGCCCAGTAGGTCGAGGCTGCAGTGGCCGGGAGCGTGCCACTGCAGTCCAGTCTGGGTGACAGAGTGAGATTCCAACTCAAAAAAAAAGGAAAGAAAACAGAGGAGAAGTGCTCCAGGACATTGGTCTGGACAAAGACTTCAAAATCACAGACAACAAAAGCAGAAACAGACTTTGGGGCTATATTAAACTAAAAAGCTTCTGCACAGCAAAGGAATTAATCAATAAAATGAAGAGACAGCCTGTTGAGTTGCAGAAAATATTTGTAGATGATTCAACTGGCAAGGGACTAGTATCCAGAATATACAAGGAACTCCACTAAAACATAATAATAATAATAAGCTCGTTAAAAAGTGAACAAAGGATTTTAACAGACATTTCTCAAAAGAAGACATACAAATGACTAGAAGGCATATGAAAAAATGGTCAACATCACTAATAATTAGGAAGAAAATTAAAACCGCAATGAGACATCATCTTACCCAGTTAGAATCTATTATCAAAAAAAGATTTTAAAAAATAACAAGTAGCTGTGAGGATGTGGAAAAAAAGAAACTGTTATATACTATTGGGAATGTAAATTATTACAGCTATTATGGAAAACACTATGGCCCCCCCCAAAAAAATAAATAAATAAAACAGAATCATACAATCCAGCGATTTCACTACTGTGTTTTTATCCAAAGAAAAGGAAATCAGTATATCAAAGGGATGCTTGCACCCTTGTGTTTATTTTAGTGCTATTCACAATAGCCAAGATATGCAGTCAACCTGTGTTCATCAGTGGATGAATGGAAAACAAAATGTTGTATAAGAGTAGAATAGTAGACATTTGGAGACTACAAAAAGATGGAAGGCCGAGAAGGGGGTGAGGGTTGAAAAATTAACTGTTGGGTACAATGTTCACTGTTTAGGTGATGTGTACACTAAAAACTCAGACTTCACCACAATGCAATATGTGCAAATAAGAAATCTGCCAAAAAAAACATTTTTAATTAAAAATAAAAGTAAAAAAAGTTGTAGTATTATGTACTCGGAATATTCAGCCATAAAAATGAATGAAGTTCTGTTATTTGCAGCAATATGGATAGAACTGGAGGTCATTATGGTAAGTGAAATAAACTAGGCACAGAAAGGCAAGTATCACATGTTCTCACTCATATGTGGGAGCTTAAAATAGTGATCTCATGGGGGTAGAGAGTAGAATGATAATTACCAAAGGCTGGAAGAGTGCTGGGCATGGGGGGAAGGAAGAGAGGGTTGGTTAATACTGATTAACCTAGCCAACATTCAGTTAGATAGAAGAAATAAATTGTAGTGTTCAATAGCACAGTAGGGTAACTATAGATAGCTACAGTATATTATATATTTCAAAATAACTGAAAGATTTGAAGTGTTTCTAACAGAGAAATGATAAATACTCAAAGATGTTGGAGACCACAAATACCTTGATATGATTATAACACATTGTATGCCTGTATCAAAATATCACATCCCCCATAAATATGTGCAAATATGTATCAGTAAGAAAGTGAACAAGAAGAATATCTGTAATTTTTTTCAAGTACCTATAGTAAACTATCCGTGAACTTTGGTATGTTTGAAAAAAGGAAGTTGGAAAACACTGTTTCCTTTTGATTGGGAGACATTTGCAAAATGTCTGTTCCACTAAATTTTATCTGGTTCCCTTTTCCCTACAATGTGTTGTTCCTTTTCCCTCTCTTACAGGAATGATTTCCCTGATGAAAAGATCCCTACCCTGAGGGAAGCCATTGCAGAGTGCCTGAGCCATAACCTCACAATCTTCTTTGATGTCAAAGGCCATGCAAATAAGGTACAGTTTATACCATAGATTTCACTATGTTTAAAAAAAAAAAAAAGACATCTTATTTCATTGCTAGTCATTTTTAAAATTACCTACATATTTTGTTATTTACTCTTTTAAAAAATTATTTTTAAAATTATATATGCTTAATGGATGTGTACAATGCAAAAATCTATATCTTTTTAGGAAGCAGTACATTATGGAACTTTTTAACCTTTTATGGAACCTTTAAACAACTCCTGATATTCTACAACCAGCACAAAATAGAAGGATTGAGTTTTATTTGCATAAAGCAGTTACAAAAGACATTAAACAGTAAAAAGGCATTTCTGGAACAGAGCACTCAAGTAGCATCATATAAAGGAGTTTAGGGGTTGTATACAAAACCAATTGCTCATAAATTAAAGGCCTTAAGTGGATAAAAATAGACTATTTAAAGAGAACTCCTGTATTTAAAGCTTCTAATAACTAGCAGGATATATATCTTTTATACAGATTTATCCCTCTGTATAATTTCTGTCCCTTATGTATAGTTTTGTTATTCAGTGATTTTAATAGTTACAATCATACCAGAAAATTATTTATTTTTTTCAAATGTGTATGACATTCCTAGATAAAATTCTGCTTAACTTTTAGAACATCTACTTTTACTCATAAAAACATATGATTGCGTATGGTCAATGGAAAAATATGATTCTGATTACATTTGTTCTTTTATAACCAGCTTTTCAAGTACAAATGCATTTTTTCCATTTGAGTAGCTTAAGTACTTGAGTATTTTTCCCCTAGCAATATTTATAATCAGTAATGGCCATCTACTGATTGAGAATTCTGATACCAACTTTTTTTATTAATATAAGAATATAATTGAAACCAGTTGTTAAAACCCAAAATATGAGCCTACTTTTACATGTTATAATATATATGCTTAATGGAAGTGTACAATGTAAAAGTCTACATTTCTATATATACGCTAATCTTATTACAGTATATACTCTAATTTTAATACAGTACACTCCCATATTTGAGGAAAGAAGAGAATGGTAACTCATTTATTATTCTGGTAAACTTACAGTTGTATATGTCTAGGTTTTCTAGTCAGTCTGCGTCAGAGTCACCTAGAATACCTATTTAAAAATACAAATTTCTGGACCGTAGTACCTAGAGAAGAGATTCTGAAAATATCTAGAGTGGGGTCAAGGAACATATATTTTAAGGAGCTCCTCAGGTTTTATTGATGATCCAGCCCACATTTGGGAACCCTAAGTTCTTTTTTTTTGAGTTGGACTCTCACTCTGTTACCCAGACTGGAGTGCAGTGGCCGCTCCCGGCCACCGCAGCCTCGACCTGCTGGGCTCCGGCGATCCTTCCACCTCAGCCTTCCAAGTAGCTGGAATTACAGGCACGCGCTACCACGCCCGGTTCATTTTTTATTTATTGTAGAGATGAGGTCTCGCCAAGTTGCCCAGGCGAGTCTCAAACCTGTGGGCTCAGGCAATCCACTCACCTCAGCCTCCCAAAGGCACAGTATTATAGGCTGAGCCACCAAGCCTGGCTAGGGAACCCTAAGTTCTACATGTCACCTGTGGTGTACTGACTTTTATGCGTATTCTCTTAAAATAAGAGGAAAAAAAAGAAACTGTTTAAAAACATCCAGTTATTTGATAGGTAGGTGCTCACAGGTGTTCAGCCAAGACTGAGTAGAACCTAGTGATGTGTAATGCACCAACATAGTGATGTAGTGTACAGACGGACAAATATAGGCAACCAAGTGGAGCCAGTAGAGCACAGAAACTAAGATCACAGGCTTTGGAGTCCAACAGACCTTGACTGAGCTATCACTTACTACTGGGTGACCTTAACCTTGATGAGCTTCCGATTCCTCATGGGCAAGTGGGAATAATAAAAGAAACTACCACCTGAGGTTCTTGTGAGAATTAAATAAATAATGAAAATGCAAAGAATTCCAGCACATATGTTAGTTCAAATAGCAAGAAAGCAACTTTAGTTCTATAGCTCGCACTTGGTTTTGTTAGTGAAGAGGAAGCATGGCATGAATAATTTCTAGGTTATTTTTTATGTTGGGGGGAAATGCATTCTGTTGCTTATTTTGGTTGTGGGTATATGTGATATTCCAAAAATGAGCAGTGTTTCAGAAATTATGTTGCAGTAACATTGTATTACATGTCTGGTGACTCATTTTTGTTGTTAGCTGCAATTGATGTCAATACATGAAAGGTTACAAAATGTCAATATTTAAATTTTTTTTTTTTTTTCATTAATCAGTAGTTTTTATTATGGTTTTGTGGGGTACAATTAAGGGTAGGTGTACAATGACGTTTCATTCAGGCACCCTGTAGATAAGAAGTGTTTTCCCATCCCCCGACAGATATTTGCTACTGTTAATCCCATCCCCCTCCCCCCCATAGTTTCCCAGTACCATCCGTCATTTTCTCATAGTATTGCATTGGATGTTCAAGGTCCATTATATGAGTGAGAACATGTGATATTCGGATTTTTGTTTTGTGAGAGGTCACTCAGTATTATAGACTCTAGTTCCATCCAGGTTGCAGCGAATTTCATGATTTTGTTCTTTTTATGGCTGC
>NW_007039976.1:0-1416 GCF_000164805.1 Carlito syrichta | reverse complement strand
TTTTTTAAATTTTTTAAAAAAGAAATGTTCTGTTATGTGATTTTCTAGACTCTTCTTGAGAATTTTTGATGTATGTTCACCAGGGAAATTGGCCTGTAGTTTTCTTTTCTTCTTGGGTCTTTGCCATTTGGGGTTGTCAGAATATTGGCTTCATAGAATGAGCTAGGGAGAATTCCTTCCTTCTCAATTGCCTGGAATACTTTCAGTAGGATTGATATTAGCTCTTCTTTCTATGTCTTATAGAATTCGGCTGAAAAAAACCATCTGGCTCAGGGCTGTTTTTGGCAGAAAGGTTTCTTGTAACTGAGTTGATTTCCTGGATTGTTACTGATCTGTTTAGGGTTTCAATTTCTTCCTCTTTCAATCTTGAGAAGTAATGTGATGCCAGGAGTCCCTCCATTTCCTCTAGATTTTCTAATTTATTTGCATATAGATGTTCACAGTAATCTTTTATAATCTTTTGAATTTCTTCAGGGTCAGTTGTAACATCACCTTTTTTGTTTCTAATCATGTTTGTTTGGTGTCTCTCTCTCACTCTCTCTCTCTCTCTCTGTCATTAGTCTGGCCAGGGATTCCCATCTTATTTATCCTTTCAAAGAACCAGGTTTTTGTCTTGTCGATCCTTTCTATGATATTTTTGGTCTTTATTTCATCCAATTATGTATTTATTTTAATAATTTTAATTTTTCTACTAATTCTAGGATTGAATTTCTCTTGACTCTCCAGCTCCCTTAGGTGTGACATTAGGCTGTTTATTTGAGATTCCTCTATTTTCTTAATATGTGCATGTGATGCTATAAAATTCTTTCTCAACACCAATTTCATGATATCTCAGAAATTTTGGTACATTGTGTCTTTCTTTTCATTTGTTTCCAGGAAGCTTTTTATTTCTGCCTTGATTTCTGTGTTAACCCCAAAGTCATTCAGAATCATATTGTTTAAGTACCATATATTTGTTTGTTTGGGGGGTTCCTGTTGGTGATGATATTTATTTTTATTCTACTGTGGTCTGAAAAGATGCTTGGTATGATTTTGAACTTTTGAAATTGTTCATGCTTGGCTAATGCCTGAGTATGTAGTTGATCTTGAAGTATGTTGCATGTACTGATGAGAATGTATATTCTGTGCTTGTTGAATTAAGTGTTCTGTAGATACCTATTAGGTCCAGTTGGTTGAGTGTTGAGTTAAGGTTCCCAATTTCCTTGTTAGTTTTTTGCCTTGATCTGCTAGTGGGATATTAAAGTCTCTGACTATAATTTTATGTCTTCTATGTCCACTCTTATTTTTTTTATTATAGAGATATAGGGTACAAGTCAGAATTATCTATACAAGTAGGCTGCATGCAGGTGAAGTCTGGACCTCCAACTGGTCCTCATTTTCCCTCATTTAGGACCAGACACCCTTTGTGTTGTTACA
>NW_007039975.1:0-1359 GCF_000164805.1 Carlito syrichta | reverse complement strand
TCAGCCTCCCAAAGGCGCGGGATTACAGGCTGAGCCACCGAGCCCGGCGTAAGTTCTTTTTAAAAGCAGGAGTAAAAATAATACAGACAAAAATTTAAAGCTATGTTTATTACAACTTTTTTATTTTTTAAATTTAAGTAGACATTAATTTGTTCATATACCACATTCCCTGACATTAAGACAGCAGAATACTGTTTGGTTTATTTGTGCTCACTTGTGAACAAGAACTACTCATTAACAAAAATGGTTTATTTGACTTTTCAAAGATTCATAGCAGAATAATGAATACCAATAGCTCTCTACTTTTTTCATGTACAAGAGCCAATGCTAGTCTAGTTATTGGCTGAATTCATCACTGCAAAATAGTTTTACATAGTGTAAATCTGAGTTTTTATTTCATTTTGTATTTAGTTTATTTGTTGCATGTCATAAGTATACTGCAGAAAATTTTCTGCCTTTGTTGCTTAAAGTCGTCATCTTTTCATTAGAAAATCAGAGAAGTAAAAATTTTGTTTGGAACTCAAATGCTTGAAGTTGAAATTATCTATTTCACTGGAAAATGTATGGCCTGCTGTTTGATAAAACCATTGCTAACCTGGGATATAGTGAAATAATTCTACTATAACACTATTCTAAAACACTTTTTAAAACTTTAAAGTTATTTTCATAAAACAAAGATTGTATCGATGTGCTGACACGTACTAATTAGTACTTTCTTACTTGATGGACAAAAATGTTCATATTCTCATCTTAGCATTGCAGTCTTTCAAAATATGACCTCAGTATGTCTTTTCAGTCTACTAACCAATCACTTATGCTGATTGTTATGGATTTTCACTATTTCTCAAATACTTACTTTGCTTTCCTGTTTCCCAGCCTTTGTGTGTGTTATTGTTTTTTGCAATTTCCTTACATATTTTTGTCTACTTAACTTTCAAGTCCATGTCACATAACACTTTCTTTATAGCATATTTACTAATGTTGTTTCATACTCCCTTCCCCTCAGAATTATTTTACTATGTTCTCATACAATTTTATCATACAATTTTGTTCTCATACAATTTTGTCTCCTTATGTTAACCACAATCTGATTTGAATTAGTTGGAGTAAAATAAGTTTTAGCAAGTCTTTGTTTTTCACCAGACAATAGGTTCCATGAGGAGAAGAGTGATTTCTTAAACATTTTAATGTCAACTAAGGTCCAGCACAGTGATTCTCAACCTGGAGGTAGAGTGATTTCATTCACCAGGAGACTTCTAGCACGTATAGGAACATTTTTTATTGGAGGTGTTGCAGTGAGACAGGAACCTAATAAGTAGAGGCCAGAGATGCTGCCAAACATTCTACAATGCACAGGAC
>NW_007039974.1:7285-9846 GCF_000164805.1 Carlito syrichta | reverse complement strand
CTGTAGTTCCAGCTACTTGGAAGGCTGAGGCAGAAGGATCGCCGGAGCCCAGTGGGTCGATGCTGGGGTGCCCTGAGTGTGTCACTGCTCCAGCCTGGGCGACAGAGTGAGACTCCAACTCAAAAATAAAAATAAAATAAAGCAGGATTTATTGAGAAGACAGAAAAGATCCTACAGTGGGAGGGGACCCGAAGGGGTTGCCCAGTGATTTCTTTTTTTCTTTCTCTTTTCTGTTTTTTTAGAGACAGGGTCTCACTCTGTTGCCCAGGCTGCAGTACAGTGGTGCGATTATGGATCACTGCAGCCTCGACCTCCTGGACTCAAGCAATCCTCCAGCCTCCGCCTCCCATGTAGCTGGAACTATAGGCCCATGGTACCACACCCAGTGATTTTTTTTTTTTTTTGTAGAGACAGATCTCACTATGTTGCCCAGGCTGGTCTCAAATTGCTGGCCTCCAGTGATCCTCCCGCCTCAGCCTCCCAAAGTGCTGGGATTCGAGGCATGAGCCACTGTGCCCAGCCAGTGATGTCCAAATCCTGAAGGACCAGCAGGTCACGCTGTGGGGACTGTCAGCAGGACCTGCTCCCACCAGCCCACCCTCTGTCCCTTTGTACCTTGAAGGTGACCTTGCAGATGTCTCGGCTCGCAGCTCGCCCCTCACACATCACGCCAACACCACTGAGCTGTGCGACATCAGCATCTGGAGGTTGGCGTCCAGCTCCTCCTCTGCCTCCCCAGCATCTCAGACATCAAGGAGCTGCGAGCTCTGCTCTTCCTTGTTTTGCTTGAGTGACCTTCTGGCGTCTGCACTTGTTCTCTGTTGCTGTTGTAACGAGATACCGGTGATTTAGCAGCGTCATACACATCACACAATTGCTTTCTTACAGTTCTGGAGGTCAGAAGTCCCGTGGGGTTTCCTGGGCTAAAATCAAAGTGCCAGTGGGGCTACGTTCCTTCTGGAGGCTGTAAGGAAGAGTTGTTTCTTGCCTTTTCCAGACTGATTTTTTTTTTGGAGTCGGAGTCTCACTCCTGTTGTCCAGATTGGAGTGTAGTGGCACACTCATGGCCACTGCAGTGGCCTTGGCAAATTGCCCAGGCTGGTCTTGAACCTGTGGGCTCAGGGAATCTCTCGCCTCGGCCTCCCAAAGTGCTGGGATTATAGGCTAAGCCACCGCGCCCAGCCAACTTCTATTTTTTAAATAAAGTATTTTTTTTTTTAGTTGGAGTCTCACTCTGTCACCCAGACTGGAGTGCAGTGGCACGCTCCCGGTCACTGCAGCCTCGACCCTCTGGGCTCCCGCGATCCTTCCGCCTCAGCCTTCCGAGTAGCTGAAACTATGAGTGCGCGCTACCACGCCCGGCTGATTTTTGATTTATTGTATAGTTGAGGTCTCGCCAAGTTGCCCAGGCGGAACTCGAACCCGCGGGCTCAGGCAATCCACTCACCTCAGCTTCCCAAGGCACGGGCTTACAGGTGAGCCACCGAGCCCGGCTTAGAGTGATTGCTTTAAGGTCAGCTAACAGCTTTCCTTCCACCTGCAACTATTGACACCTCCATGCCAGGGGAGGTAAGCTCATCACTGGTTCTAGACGATCATGTCAGGGATGCCGGGTGCCATGGCTCACACCTGTAATCCCAGCACATTGGGAGGCCGAGGTGGGAGGATCTCTTGAACCAGGAGATAGAGACCGGCCTGGGCAATGTAGTGAGACCTGATCTCTACAAAACATAAAACAATTAGCCAGGCGGGTGTGGTGGTGCACACCTGTAGTCCCAGCTACTCAGGAGGCTGAGGCGGAAGGATTGCCTGAGTCCAGGAGGTTGAGGCTGTGGTGAGCTGTGACTGTGCCCCTGCATTTCACCCTGGGCAACAGAATGAGACCCTGACTCAAAAATTAATAAATAAATAAAGTGACATTTAAGAATAGTCATGTCAAGGGATATGGCCATCCTGGAAGACCTTATGACTCTGGTGACCACAGGGTCTTGATGGACTGTCCCTCTGCTTGGGACACCTGCTCTTTCTCCCATCCACGTGCCTATGCATACTGGTCTCCAGGGTCCCCCTGCCCTCCATCTGCACCCACCCCATGGTACCTTCTCACCATCTGCTCCCGCCCCCCAAATCTCTCCTCGCTGCTCGGTCCACAGCCTTCTTGTCTGATGGCATGTCTCACGTCTCACGCTCCCATGACGCATGTGGCCTTCCTCTTTTCCAGTTCTTTCTTTCTTTCTTTTTTTTAAGTCGGAGTCTCACTCTGTTGCCCAGACTGGAGGGCAGTGGAACATTCACGGTCACCGCAGCCTCGACCTGCTGGGCTCCGGCGAGCCTTCCGCCTCAGCCTTCCGAGTAGCCGGAACTACACGCATGCGCTACCATGCCCGGCTAAATTTTGGATTTATTGTAGAGATGAGGTCTCGTCAAGTTGCCCAAGCGGGTCTTGAGCCCGCGGGCTCAGGCAATCTACTCACCTCAGCCTCCCAAAGGCGCGGGATTACAAGCTGAGCCACCGAGCCCGGCTGTGTTGCAGGTTTTTTTTTTTTTTTTGAGTTGGAGTC
>NW_007039974.1:0-6497 GCF_000164805.1 Carlito syrichta | reverse complement strand
CAAAAAAAAAAAAAAAAACAGAGCACTGTGCCTCACACCTGCAATCCCAGCATTTTGGGAGGCCGAGGCAAGAGGATTTCCTGAGCCCACGGGTTCAAGACCAGCCTGGGTAACATGCAAGACCTCGTCTCTATCACCAAGCGGGAGTGCAAAGGCACAATGATCACGGCTCGCCGCAGCCTTAAACTCCTGGGCTCAAGTGATCCACTCGCCTCAACCTCCCAACTAGCTAGGATTACAGGCACACACCACCATGCCCAAATAATTTTTGGAATTTTTTAGAGACAAGGTCTCAATATATTGATCTCGATCTCCTGGGCTCAAGAGATCCTCCAGCCTTGGCCCCCAACCCTGGTCATTTCATACAATGTTTACTTATTGAGCTGCCATGCAAGTTTTTCTTTTTTATTTCCTTTTAAATTTTTGTGTGTGTTTCTGTTTAGTATGTTATTAAACCAATAGAGCGCTTGAAAAAAATTCAGCCATGGTTGGTTTCCAGATGGCAATTGGTATTTTTTCCCTCTAGTCAATGAAGCGTGCTGGCCAGATGGTGTCCATTGTAGATTGCTTTGGGTTTTAGGCAACGGTGTGTAGACTGCGCGCCTTACATGTAGACATAACCCTTTCTGCTACCTGATTCTTCTCTGAATGAGCAGAAAGCAATAGGATATTATCGAGATGCGACAAAAAAGGCTCAGAGCAGGCAAGAGGCGGGGCCTGTACTGCAGTGCTGCCCTGCTGACCTTCAGCTTTGGAGAGGACGTGCTCCCTTGTCAGCGTGGAGCATCCAGGGAGGGAGGCCTCTGTGTTCGTGGCATCTGCCTCTCACCCCTCTCTCTGGGGCATCCTCTCCTGACACTGGCACTGGGGTGAAAACGCTCTCCTTGGGAAGCGTAGTGTCCTAGAGCATCGCCACTGTATTGCGGTCTGCCAGTCAGGCGGGCCCTGCGTGTGTATGGCTGCTGCAAGTCTTCCCAGGCCCGGCGCGGTGGCTCACGCCTGCAATCCCAGTGGCATGGGAAGCCGCGGTGGGAGGACCACCGGAACCTTGGATGCTGGAGGCTGCAGTGAGCTGTGATCGTGCCACTGTGATCATGCTCGCCTGGGTGACAGAGCGAGACCCCGTATAAAAGAAAATCAAATAATAAAATAAAATAGTGGGCAGATGCATAAGTTCATAGCGTTTGTGTGACCAATGACAGTTATAACAATATAGGAGGGGAACCCAAAAAAACCCAGTAACTCGTGTATTTATTCATACATACATAAACTTCGGACACCGTCAAAGGACTCCTTGTTTGATGCAATACATCTATCGAGACGCTTTTTCCAATGCTCCAAACAGTTTTTGAACGCATGGATTTGGATGCCTTTCCCAGTGCTTGTCGGTTTTTTTTTTCTTTTTTGAGTTGGAGTTTCACTCTGTCACCCAGACTGGAGTGCAGTGGCCACTCCCGGCCACCACAGCCTTGACCTGCTGGACTCCAGTGATCCTTCCGCCTCAGCCTTCCAAGTAGCTGGAACTATAGGCGCACGCTACTACGTCCAGCTAATTTTTGATTTGTTGTAGAGATGAGGTCTCACCAAGTTGCCCAGGTGGGTCTTGAACCCCTGGGCTCAGGCCATCCACTCACCTCGGCCTCCCAAAGCACTGGGATTACAGGCTGAGCCACTGAGCCTGTCTGTTTTTTGGTTTCACTTCTTCCACATTGGTAAAACGTTTTCCTTTGAGGACGTTTTACATCCGGGAAACAAACAAAAAAACCAGTCACCTTGGGTGAGATTGGGTGAATAGGGAGGGTGGGGCATGGGGTCATGTCATCTTTGGTCAAAAAATGCGGAACACTTGGCACAGTGTGGGCAGGTGCACCCACAAATCATCCATCATGAAATGGACAAACATGTTGAAAGAATCTCCAAAAATAAAAATTCACTGAAGCCGAACTAAGCCTCTCACAACGCTAGCTGGTCCACTGATGCCAACGGGTTCCTAGAACACACACCTAGCAGGGGAAGCCTGGACTACAAGGGCCAGCCCTCCACAAGGTAATTCTGGTTTTTGCCCCCCCCATTCTGTCTTACATGCTTATTCAAGGGATGTGGTCTGTGTGCCCTATCCTCGAATTGGGGTGTGCTTGGGCAATAATTGGGGGCCTTGTAGCAATAATGCAGCAAAGTGGACCAGCCTGACTCTGAGGCTTGATCAGAAGAGGGGACGCAACTCTGCCTTGGCCCCCGGAGAGCTCATACTGGAGCTGGGAACTGCTCTGTAAGGCTCAGGGCCGCCATCCTGTGAGGAAGCCCAAGCAGCCCACAGCAGAGGGCACTGGGGAGGCCCTGCAGCTATCAAGAGAGGAATGCTGGGCTGGGCTCCAGCCCCTGGTGGTCCAGCTCCGCCCACGGCCTGACTGCCAAGAGGCCCCGAGCCAGAAACGCCCAGCCACAAGCTTCCCACATTCTCGACCCACAGACATCATCAGGGAAATGGAATCATAGCTGTTATCTTAGACCACTAAATTATGGGGTGACTTGTTACACTGCAGTAGTTGACTGGGGTATTCCCTGAAACAGGAGAGGATGCATTCCGATTCTATCACTGAGGGTTCCTTAGTTACAGGCAAGAGCAACTGATGCTCGCTAACTGAAATAAATATGGGGTGCCAAAAAACAGTATACGTGTAGGGCAGTTCTCTATGCATGACTTTTAGCTTGCTGGCATCAGAAGGGTCTGGATGCTGATGGGAGCCACTGTGAGCAACTCCTGTAATTGCAGATGTCAGACGTGACGTGTATTCATCTTATTGGGCATTACCATTTTTTTTTTTTGAGTCGGAGTCTTACTCTGTTGCCTATGCTGGGGTGCAGTGGCATGCTCATGGTCATTGCAGCCTCGACCCGCTGGGCTCCGGCGATCCTTCCACTTCAGCCTTCCAAGTAGCTGGAACTACAGGCGTGTACCACCACATCCAGCTAATTTTTCTTATTTTTATTTATTTATTTATTATTATTATTTTTTGAGTTGGAGTCTCACTCCTTCACCCAGACTGGAGTGCAGTGGCCGCTCCTGGCCACTGCAGCCTCGACCTGCTGGGCTCCAGCGATCCTTCCGCCTCAGCCTTCCAAGTAGACGGAACTACAGGCATGCGCTACCACACCCAGCTGATTTTTTGATTTATTGTAGAGATGAGGTCTCGCTAAGTTGCCCAGGTGGGTCCCGAACCCACGGGCTCAGGCAATCCACTCACCTCAGCCTCCCAAAGGCGCGGGATTACAGGCTGAGCCACCGAGCCCGGCTTTCTTGATTTATTGTAGAGACGTGGTCTTGCCAAGTTGCCCAGGCTGGTCTTGAACCCCGGGCTCAGGCAATCCTCTCGCCTCGGCCTCCCAAAGTGCTGGAATGACAGGTGTGAGCCACCACGCCCAGTCAGCATCTTAAATTTAAATCTGAATGAATTTAAGTGTAAAAACTGGAGCAGTGTGAGCCCTGCTTAAATGTCTCGGCAGGGATGGCTTCCATTTCCTCTCCGAGAACACCGTGAGTCCTAGCGTGAGGCTGGAGCTGACTGTTCACGGTCGCCCGTAAACACACCACTGGCCCCATTGATGTTTACAGATTGATTCTATGTACACATGTAACACACTGGAATGTGTTTATTTAAATATATTATGAAGACATAAACTGAGAAGAGATAATTTACATAATGATGCCTATGTAAATCATAATTGGTAATTAAGTCGAAGTGCCCATTATTTAGTTATAACATAACTAGATTATTTTTCTAGTTAAAAAATTAAGTATGGACACACTTTTATATTAAAAAAAGGTGTATCATTGATGTACAACTGGGGAGTGATGTAGAAGACAGGGCCATGACGGGGACGATAAAGAAAACAAGAGTGGAAGAAGGTGGTCACAGGTGTCATGACAAGTGGCAACTGTGGTTTGCAGTGGCAAACTGTCAGAGCTATTTGTCAAGATATGTCACTGCTCTGAGACACACATACTTGTGAATTCTTGTGTTTTAAACATTCCTGTTTTCATTTCTAATAGGTAGATATAGCCCTCCCCTCCATAAAGTGCAAACTCTTTACTGATTTTAAGAGTGTCAGGCAGGGTGTGGTGGCTCAAACCTATCATCCCAGCACTTTGGGAGGCAGAGGTGAGAGGATTGCCTGAGCCCAGGGGTATGAGACCAACCTGGGCAACTTGGCGAGACCTTGTCTTTACAAGAAGTAAAAAAAATTAGCTGGGCGTGGTGACTCATGCCTGTGGTTCCAGCTAATTGGAAGGCTGAGGTGGAAGGATCACCTGAGCCCAGCAGGTCGAGGCTGCGATGGCCAGGAGCGTGCCGCTACACTGTAGCCTGGGCGACAGAGTGAGACTCTGACTCAAAAAAAAAAAAACAAACAAAAAACCGAGGCCTGGAGCGATGGCTCAAGCATTTTAGGAGGCTGAGGTGAGAGGACTGGCTGAGCCTATGGGTTCGAGACCAGCCTGGGCAACATGGTAAGACCTCGTCTCTACAATAAATAAAAAAATTAGCTGGGTGTGGTAGTGCGCGCCAGTAGTTTTGGCTACTTGGAAGGCTGAGGCAGGAGGATCGCCTGATCCTAGTAGGTTGAGGCTGCGGTGGCTGTGAGCGTGGTACGGCACTCCAGCCTGTGTGACAAAGTGTCTCCAACTCAAAAAAAAAAAAAAAGAATGTCGTGAGGTTCTGACATCAAAAGTTTGAGAACTGCAGGTCTGGGGCACAGAAAAGGCCAACTTTAAGCAGAATGTTGCTGTGGTACGAGGAGCCAACAGGAGTCACTGGAACTCTTTTTTGAGTTGAGGCCTCCCTCTGTCACCCAGGCTGCAGTGCAGTGGCACCATCACAGCTCACCACAGCCTTGACCTTCTGGGCTCCGGTGATCCTTCCGCCTCAGCCTCCAGAGTAGCTGGGCAACAGGAACTGCACCACCACCACGTCCGGCTGATTTTCTGATTTTTTTGTAGAAACGAGCTCTCGCTGTGTTGCCCAGGCTGGTCTCGAGCTCCTGGGCTCAGGCAATCCTTCTGTCTCAGCCTCCCAAAGTGCTGGGATTACCAGTACGAGCCACTATTATGGTATGAGCCACTGTGTCGGGCATGGAACATTTAAAAATGGAGAACGACCTTAAATGTTTTGACTTGGCCTTGTCGTTTGAACACCTCCCTCTTCCTTCTTCTTTTTGTCCTGATGTCCCTCCTGGTTAGGCCCTCCTAAGGCAGTGCCTGCATGGCCTGCTTGCTCATTGGAGATTAGACGCCTCTAACATCTGGGTTCTTCTCCCCTTTCTCCACATTCAGCTTGACCTGCCCTGCTATTCCGCAGGGCTCCGGGAGTTGTGTATGAGAGCTGATGAAGTTGCTTTCCCAGGACTTCATTTGCATTTTTTTTTTCTGTTTTGTTTTTGGAGACGAGGTCTTGCCAAGTTGCCCAGGCTGGTCTCAAGTCCCTGGGCCCAGGCAATCCTCTGGTCTCTGCCTCTCTCCCAAAGCGTTGGGATTACAGGCGTGAGCCACCACGCCGGGCATACTTTGCATTTTTTAGCAGATAATTTTGGAAGACACAGCCACTTCATTCAACGGTTATTTTGGTCAGAGGGACCAGGAAGGTGGAGTAGGTGGAAATCCACGACGCATGTCGTGAGAGCCCCAGCAGCCTGAGCCCAGACCTGAGTTAACAGGTCAGGCTCTCTGAGGACGGCAGCAGAAGGCGCCCTGCACTGCGGCGACCGGCGCAGGACCGTCCAGCCCAGCCGGCTGAGCACCTTCCTTGGGCACTGAGGAGCCCCATGCGTCTCCTTGGCCCGTGGTGTGGCCGGTGACTGACCGGGGCTGAGCGCGGGCCTCCAAGAGCGGCCTGGCAAAGCCTCACGGGGGAGGCTGCAGACACAGATGGCATTTTACGGGCAGCTTCCACCAAGGGAGGGTCTTGTATCCTTGGAAGCCCCCCTTTACTCCTCTTCAAATGGAAACGGCGTAACCCCTAGGCATTTTCAGTCTCTACGTTTGGGAGGGAGCAGTTTCACGTTCACAGACTGTGAAGGAGAGGAGGGTGCCCATGTGCCCCTGCCTCCCCAGCGGCATCCTGCATGCAGGGGAACGCCTGTGCCCACGGCTGACCCCACACCGACTCCTCAGCACTCAAAAGCCACCGCGGACACTGGCGGCCACGCTGCGCGCCCGGGAGGGCTTGACAGGCGCGCAGAGACGCTCCCCTCGCGGCATCAGGATCGTTTCCCGCCCCGCGTCCCGCCTGCGGGCCTCCCAGCCGCCCTCCCCGCCAACTCGCCGGCAACCCCGACCCTTCTGCGTCTCCACCGCTCTGCGCCTTCTGGAAGGGCGCAGAGGGCAGAGCCGGAACCACGCGCCGGAGCCTTCTCAGAGCGGCATCTCTTTCGAGATTTTTTCGGCCTTCTAGGCTGCTCCTATTCACCTCCGTTACCGTGTGGAGACCACCTGAAGAGCAAGC
>NW_007039973.1:0-1495 GCF_000164805.1 Carlito syrichta | reverse complement strand
CCAACTAAGGATCAAAAATATTTTTAAAAAGTAAATGATCCTGTTCTGAACATGTACAAACATTTCTCTTATTATTATTCCCTAAACACAGCATGACAATGATTTGCATAGCATTTACATGTATTACATAATTTAAGTATTTTCAAGATCACTTTAAATACGCAAGAGGATGTGCATAGGTCAAATGCAAATATGACATCATTTTATATAAGGAACTTGAGCATCCACAGAATTTGGTAACCATGGGGAAAAGGGATCCTGGAACCAATCCTTACGGATATTGAAGAGCAACTCTACTTTCTATAAGTGCACTTGTCCTTGAGTGGTAATTTTAACTCTAATTTACACCTGTGTGTGCATGTATCCTGATCAGTAGTCTTCTTCACTTTTGGTTCATCAGCTATCTGAAAGATGAAGCTTCACTATCATCTTTCTTTTCCTTTTTCCAGTCATGTTTATTTGGTGGATCTTTGATAATGTATTAGTCTCAAAAAAGTTCTCTCTATCACCTACCATTACAGGGAAGAAAGAGGAACTAGTTTCCTCTCAGTGTCTGCCCAAGACAAACATACATATTTGAGAAATTAAGATTTAAGCATATCTTTAGTAAATATGTCAAATACCAAATTCAAGCCATACTGAGTCAGGGAATGATGCAACATCGCTTAATGTTGCAACATTGCTTAATGGGACAGGACCTCACCCTCACCCATTCAGGTTATGACTGCACCACACACTTAGCCTTGCTGCTGTCCCTTCCTTCTCATTACCCCCATCCTCTCAAATCAGTCTCCTTTTTAGAGTTCTTCTTGCCTAATTGCCTTTTGTCTGCTAATCCATACCCCCCGAATTATCCCAAAATTAGCTAATCCCATGTCTCCTCTCGAGTCTTGTAGACTTTATTATTTCTCACAGTACTATTAATTATAGCTTTCCGCTCCCCTTTCCTCACATATTTTTCTGAATAAAGAAGAGAAACCTTCAATACTCTAGAGCAAAAGTTACAATGAAAGACTTTGGAGGAATTCTGAATTCTGTTTTTTCAGGTTGCTGGTTTTTTTTCTTTTGTTGTCCCAGAAGTATTTATAAAAAAGTATATGCTTTTTCTCATGAGGGTTAATTTTTTACTTGAAGCTCTAATGTTTGCTTGCCACAAAAATCATATTACTCATGCTGATGTAACATTGTTCTTCATATATATATGTATATACACACAAACACACACACACACACACACAAGTATGTGCGTGTGTGTGTGTGTGTGTGTGTGTATTTAAATCTCCCTCTGAACTTGGATAACTTTTCAAAGGATTCTTCCATTATTTTTATTTAGTTTTTGCTTTTTTTTTTGATTTGGAGTCTCACTCTGTCGCCCATACTGGAGTGCAGTGGCTGCTCCTGGCCACCACAGTCTCTACTTGCTGGGCTAGGGCGAGCCTTCCGCCTCAGCCTTCTGAGTAGCCGGAATTACAGGCATGCGCTACCACGCCCGGCT
>NW_007039972.1:0-1432 GCF_000164805.1 Carlito syrichta | reverse complement strand
TTTTGATTTGCATCTCCCTGATGATTAGTGAGGTTGAGCATTTCTTCATGTGTTTGTTGGCTTCTCGAATGTCTTCTTTTGTTCTATCAGTTTTGCCTCATGTTTTGAAGATAGGGTATTTTGCACAAAAATATTTCAAGTGTTACATATTATTATTATGCAATATTCCTTTGTTCATAATTAAATTCTTTGATTTGAAATTACTTCATCTGCTATTAATGTAATTATTCTAGTTTTTTTGGATTAGTGTTAACATGATGTATTTTTCCCATATTTTCAAAAAAGCATTTGTGACTTTACATGTAAAGTAGACTTCTTATAGACTGCTTAGAGTTTGGTCTACTTTTTTAGTCAATATAATATTTATAGATCTTTTTTTAATTTTCAATTTTTTACTGTGTAAAATATACATAACAAAACCTACTATCTTAACTATTTTTAAGTGTACAGTTCACTGATATTGAGCATATATAATGTTGTGCAAAAATCACCATAATCCATCTCCATACATTTTTTTTTAATCTTGTAAATTTAAAATGCTTTTGCCATGAAACATCCAGGCCCTGGAACTCATCATTTTATTTTCTGTCTCTATAATTCTTTTTTTTCCTCAGAAATTTCCTTCATTTTAACAGCTTCAGGGGTAGAAATTATTTTTTATTACATGACTGTTTGTATAGTGGTGAAGAAGTCTGGGCTTTAAGTGTACTTATCACTGCCATTAGTGCACATTGTACTGATGGGTGAATTTTTTTATCCCTCATCCATTTCCCATCCTTCCTTTTCTGAGTCTCCAATGTCCATTACACCCTTCTATAAGCCTTTGCAGACCATTAGCTTAGTTCCCACTTAGTAGTGAGACCATGCAGTACTTACACTCCCATTGACAGTGTGGTACGGTTTTCCTTTTCACCACAGTCATACCAACATCTACTGTGTTTTTATTTTTTAATAAGGGCCATTTTGACTGGTGAAAGGTGATGTCTCACTGTCTTTTAATTTGCATTTCCCTGGTAATTAATAATAAGGAGCATTTTTTTTTATCATGTCTGTTGGTCATTTGTATATCTTCTTTTGAGAGATGTCTGTTTATGTCATTTGCTCATTTTTAAATATGGTTATTTGTTTTTTTTCTTGCTGACTGGTTTGAGTTCTTTGTCAATCCTGAGTGTTAGTCCTTTGTCAAATGTATTGCTTGCTAATATTTTCTCCCATTCTGTAGGCTGCTTATTTATTCTGTTGATCATTTCTTTTGCTGTATAGAAGTTTTCAGTTTAATTAAGTCCTAGTTTTTTATTTTTTGTTATATTTGCTTTCGGGTTCTTAGCCATAATTTTTATTTTATTTATTTGTTTGTTTTGTGTAGGCCAATTGTCAGAAGAGTTTCCCTTAGGATTTTTTGGTGATTTCAGGTCTGACATTTAAGTCTAAT